>NC_133553.1:58744342-58771842 GCF_048773025.1 Camelus bactrianus | reverse complement strand
GCTAGAGCCTTCTCCCAATATGCCAGGAGAAATGCCCAGCAGTCTAGGCCACCATCCAGGCTCCACCCTTCTCTCAATCAAGATGCAAGAGCTTCAGTGTCAAAAGGGTTGGTGCTTAAAATCCAGAGCTGCTCAAGCTCTGGGAACCAAGGACTCAGGTCGAGCATAATTATCAGTATTATTTTAGTTATATTTTAGATAGATTTTTGTGGGTTTGTCTGACCTGTGGATGCTTATAACAGTGCTTCTTTTGGAAACTGTATTCTCAATTCCACAAATTAACTTCTAAATAAACTTCACAACCCATTTAAAATTGAGTAAAGTTCCTTAAAAGGTTAAACAGAGAATTACTAGATGATCTAGTAATTCCAATCCTAGGTATATCCCCCAAAACTGAAAACAGGGATTCAAAGAGATGCTTGTACACCATGTTCATAGTAGCCAGAAGATGGAAACAAATCAAATGTCCATCACTGGCTGAATGACTAAACAAAATGTGGTATATACATATGATGGAATAATACTTAACCACAAAAAGGAATAATGTAGTGGTACATAACAATATGGCTGAACCTTGAAAACATTATACTAAGTGAAAGAAGCCAGACAGAAAAGGACAACTATTGTTTGATTTCACTTATATAAAATATCTAGAATAAGGCAAATTCATAGAGGCAGAAAGTAGATTAATGAGTCCCAGGGGACCATGAGAGGAAGAAATGAGGAATTAAAGAATCTAGAGTTTCTGTGTAGGATGATGAAAACAGTGGTGGTGATTGTACAACACTGTGAATGTACTAAATGCTACTGAATTGTAGGTTTTAAAATGGTTAATTTTATATGTGAATTTCAAATTAATAAAAAAATTATATATCATCAGTATCTGTAAGAATATAAAGATTGAAATAGCATATAAATTATGTTTTTGCTGTAAAAAAGATGCAGTAGAAAAACAGAACTGACTCAAGAGCTAGAAAACCTGAAAACTTGGGTTCAAGCCCTAACTCAGCTATTAGCAATTAGGTCATCTTACATGAGCCATTTTCCCCCTCTTGAGCCTCAGTTTCATCATGTAAAGAATATAGATGCCATTGGCTGTGTTTAATTCTAAGGCTGAGACTCAGAAAGGGCAAAGAAAATTCTAACATACCAGAGAAAAGGTACTAACTACTATAATAAATGAAAAGCTGGAAGTATTGGAACTCCTAAGAGAAAGAATGAATCTATGCTTTCCCTTTGTAACACCTTATCTTTTACTTCAGATGTTAACTAGGCTTTAGGCAAATCTTGGGAAACCATTATTTGAGCTGGAAGAGGTTCTATACAACCCAGGGTGATTCTTGGAGCTTGTCAAGTTGGGGAACCAAGTCTAGCAGATCTAGTCTAGACCAGATTCTGACCTGTGTAGCATGCAATATGAAGCCCTAAAGGGATTCTAGCATCAATCGTAGTCCATGGCTGTCTTTCAGATGATAAGTGACCTATAGCTGGGATGGGGACACTACAAAGCTTCACTGGTAATATGTGGGATGGGAAGGAGAACTTGAGTATATTTGAATTAGAACCCTCAATAAATTAGGCTCCAAGAGTGAAAGAAGGAAAGGAACCGTAATTTCTAGCTTTTTCTCTAGTGGCACAAGGCTATTATAATAGTAACATCTAACCTATCCAACACAAATGAGGAAGGGTGGTCCATTTGAAATAATTTGTTAAAAAAAAATTAGTCTCAAAATATTTAAAGGAAGTAATTAAAAATGTATTATAGAAATTATACTACATAGTATTTACAGTTTTATATAGTTAACATAATATTTATGTTATAATATTAATAATATAATAACATAGTATTATGTAAACATAATATTTTCCAAATCCTTTAGAAACCAAAGCAAAAATGCAAATGTGAAACAATGGATTGGTTTATGGAATATCTGTTGAACCCACACAAAAGTATATGTATAAAAATGAGCATACATGTAACTTATTAATGCAATGATAAACATGTTCTAGGTAACTTGGTATAGCAGAAAGGATCGGGTATAATAGGATTTTGGTGACAATCTCTAGTCCTATGTTGACCGCTTACTGATCTATTTGACATTCAGTTTTTCCTGTGCCTGTCTTCTCTGTATAATGAGAAGGTTAGTTAACAGTTTTCATAAAAAAATTTTTATAGTTTTTTTTTGGTTTTAAATCATAACCAGTAGAATCTTTTCTTCAAATGAACTCTTCCAAGAAGCCCCCTGTTTCAAACAAATAAACTCAGAGCTACTCTTTTCCTATCTGCTTGCTCCCTTAATTGTGCTAACAGCCCCCAAAGTGCCTATGAAGAAGCCCTGAAGGGCTTCACAGAACATAGTTTGAAAACAATAGGGCCAGATAAAGCCAAAGGTCTCTTCCTGTTCTAATATGTTCTGATTTCACTAATACAGGCAATTTTCAAATGGACCATATAAATGCTTATTTCTGGAGGAGATCTTTAATTGTAAATCTATCTTTGGCAAACAGGGAAGAAAAAGTTCAAGAAAGCTTTCCAATCCTAATCTACTACCACTAATTTACTTTACTAATCTACTTTAACACTGCCATAAAATTCAAGTAATTAATTAGACTAAAGGAATGGAGTTTCCACTCTTTTATTTGGCCATTTTTTACTTAATAGAACTTACTTTTAATTTGTTATGAATGGATTTGAACTTATTTCCTATATTTCCTTTTGTAGGGGCAGCACTTTAAAGAAATATATGCATATACATATATATCTTAAAAGTACACAAACACAGAGTTTTTCCAATAGTTTACTGTATGCTTAGATCTATTCTATCACTATTGGCAATCAGCATTAAATGCCAATCAAACCCTCTGGTTAGGAGCTAATTTGCTGCTCTAAACCATTCTTACAAACCTTCCTATATACCTTAATCCTTTCAAATGCAACTGTGACACAAAGTATTACAGACTTTTAAAAACCTGTTCTCTTGGAAAAAAAAAAAAAAAAAAAACAAAACAACTGTGGAGCATCAGTAACCAGATAGTATTCTCAAATTTCAGTGATCTAGTCCATGGAGCCGTCCCCTATGCATAGTGCTCTGTTTCATGCAGTACATGGCTTTAGCTGGCCAAATCTTTTTTTTTTCCCAATGAATCAGTAGAACAGTGAAGATCTTACTTTTTTTTAAGCAGTGGCATATCAATGAGGCACAGATGTGTATTCCAACTCTGCATGGATGAGCACACTGTTCAATAGTGCTGGCTCACACGGTATCAGGGCGAGTTATCACTTCCCATGAAGGCACTCTTATCACCAGGGCCCAGAGAGGTGGCTGCAAATCGCAGCCTTTTTATTTTCAAGGCAGTTCTGCTGAACATTCAGGCTTCAAAGATTCACACTTCCAAAACTCTATAAGAGTTTGTGAACGCTCAATTTGCCAAAACTGTTTACAGTGTAATTGGGCACCGTACCTGTGTCCATGAGATAGCGAAGGCGCTTCTCCACCAGCGCGGCACGGGTGTCAATTTGCTTTTGCTCATTCTCTAGTGCTGCCAATTCTCCTACAACATACTGACTGGTGTCTTTGAACCCTTTCTGTTAACGAGAACAAACAGGAAGGAAAAAAAATCACTTGTAAGTTGCATTTTTCCTTTCTACAAACACTTAGTAAAGCACTTACCTAGAGAACCAAATACGCCCTTAGTATCACCCTTGGTACCAAAAAGCAACTCTCTGTGATTCAAAAAATTTTCATATGTATTATATATAGCAAAACTTTTGTAAATAGAGAAATCTCAGCTGTTTAGTATTATATTTATAATTTAACACCCAGACTTGCCAGATTTCAAAAGTTAACACTAAGTAAGAAAAAAATTCTCCTTAGAGTTGAGTCAGAGTTATTTAAGCATGGACAAGGATAGAAGATAATTTTTTCCTTGGTGACTGTCAAAACAAATGCCAATGACATCTTTAATTCAAAAGTGTAATATACAAAAATGGAGTTTAACTAAGAAATTGATTCTAAAGAATCTATCTTGAAAAAAGTCAGATTTGCTCTCACAAAAATACAAAATTAAAAAGACAGATTTCTTATTTTCATAGTTACTATACTATTTTAAAGCACTTTAAAAATGATAAAAGAGAAATTTTTAATATCTCCAGTTTTCCCTCCAGCTGGCTCCTGTACTTTAACATGTTATTCTGTTCATGTATTACTAATTATTGTAGCTGTGAATGCTAACTTGACAGGTGGTTTCAAACCTTGCTACACTGGATCTATACAATCAGTACATTAATTTGGTTAATCTTCCATTTAACCAAATTTGGATTTCAATTTGAAATTTCAGTTTTTACAAACATCCATGTTAAAGAAAAATTATCCTTAGAAGTTTTATTTGAAGTGGCAGTTGCATTATAGAGTACCAGTATAGTTTAGTTTTTATTTTCATATTACAAATTTAAATCATTAGGGGGCAGGGTTATTAATGATATAGTTACAAACTGATTAATTATAGCTCCCTTTGGAATGCTTGTTTACCTTGTGACATTTCTAGGGTAAGTTTCCTAAGTAGCTGAGAAATACTGAAGAACTGCTTAAGTGATTACTCTCAGCACTACCACCACTACTATCAGCACTTATAACATTTATCCAGAGAAATCAATCTGAACAATCCTCTTCTGTCAAATCCCTTCCCTACCTAGAAGCATATTAATCTCTAAGAAGCCATGAGGAATTTCTTTCGTTATTCCTTAAACAAGAAACAAAATCAAGAATTATGTTATTTATGAGGATATTTTGGAATTCTCATCATCAACAACCCCTGTCTAACCATACGTATAACTTATTTATCTTTGGAACCTGTAAACTATATTCACATGTGAACTCAATTTAAACCAGCTTACTGTTAAACTGATTATAGCAGTTAACAAACTTAAAGCTGAAATAGTTAAAGAAATCATAAAACTGATAGTTTCTCAGGATAGTTTGATCAAATAGACACTGTACTTTTAAAAGATTCATACGAAGTGGATATTCTCCCATCTCAATATGAAATAAAACAGAAAAATTACAACAGCAGAACAAATGCTAATGGTAACTTTAAAACCTGGAATCTGGTGAACGTTTTTTGTACCTATCTGCCAGACACCAGAGCATTTTCAAAAAGGACTTTTTTCTCATTCCCATCCAGATGAATAAAACAAACACTATGAGTACCACAGATATAAAAAAGAAGAAGTGAAAAGCAACACATAAACCTCATTGCTTTTACTGATTGGTTCAGTTAAAAATAGTAAAGTTTATAAATATGTTTCTTTAGTGTGAATATATAAGTATACTCAAATGTTCTGTAACTTATAAATTATACCAAATATTTCATCAGGATATACCAGTGAGTTCTTCTATGTACCAAGATGCTACAGATCTTAGTAAAACAACTTAAAAATGAGAACTTAGAAATGGGAAGTTTTCAGGGCCCTAAAACGTAGTTTGTAATTCTGAGTACACTTACAAGGATTTTCAAATCCAACAAAGACAATTTGAACAGTAAAAACAATGAAAATATTTATACAAACTACAGATAATTAAAAAAAAAAAAGTAGCACCATTAAAGAGAGCTATGCTTCCAGACAAAATTTCAAGTTAAAACTTGTTCTTCCTGCTTCTGTCCCGCAGCTGTCCATCAAAAGCAGCTTTCTCCCTGCGGTCTATCAAATATTTCCCTCACAAATCAATTTTACACATGATCAGCCCATACCCCTACTGAGCTGAACCTCCCCGTTAATTAAGTGAAGAAATTACCATATATATTATATTAATGCAAACATCATTCAGCTAGTAATTCACGGCTGATCTGGATAATGGAAAGGTTGAACACCCATTAACCCAAGCCAACAAAATGGGTTGGCTGAGAAATTCTAGCAGGTCTCATGTGACTTTTCCCTCTAACTGCAGCTCTGCGGTATCTGCTATTGTAATAATTAAAATCCTCCCGGTAGATCAATACTGGAATCTCTTTATGGGAAGTGCCCTGATGGAAATGTCTCAAGGAAGCTGGGGCTGTGGAACTCTGAAAAATTCATTTTTTTTTATCTGACAATTATCACCACACTGCAGACTAATTCAACAGTGCACCCCTCTCACTCTGCTTTGAATGCACTGGAGATTGACATCTTAAAAAACCTAACATCTCATTTTAACAAATAAAGGCACTATTTCCACATACAGTTTGGAATTATCAGCAATCATGAAACCACACAAAAAATTAATATACATTAAGCACTTCATCTTCTGATGGCTTCCTCTGAGTTTCAGTTATCGCTGCCTTCTCCTCATTTCCTTTCTTTGTATCTTCCTGTATTGATCTCTGCCTTTTCATCTCTTAAAAAAAAGGGAAAGACATGTAAAATTATTATAAAGTTTGATATTTGTGTATTGAAATGTGGATTTACATTATCAGCTTTTATATACATACACACACAGAGCTAAATATTGTTAAATCATAAAATGGGAAAACATTTTAAAAAATGTTCCTACCTGGTCTATTCTCAACATATTGACTGAAAGACTGAAGTTGAGTTTTTCTGACTGTAGAATCCTTGCTAAACACAACAGGATTTCTAAATCGTTCTGTTGCTTTTTGTAATCGCTCAGCCCGGAGATCTTCTGTGCCATTCTAAAGGGAAAACAAATGTGGTAAGAGAGCCCTGATCTTAAAAACATGAAATTACACACTAGTAGAACAACGTTTACTGATTTAAGATAATGACAATTTAGAAACGTTTTGAAACAAAAAAGGATTGTAAAGAGCTCTTAACAGCTCAACTGCAAGGTCTATTGCCTGTAAACAAAACTTTGGGGAGACATGGTTTAAATGAAGGATCATTCTTAATAACTTTGATTCATTAGCTACTGGGAACCCCTGTGTCTTCTCCTGATGATATGTATCATTTAAAAGCCATGGTGCCTCTGTCTATACACCCCTGCCCCGCCCCACTATTCTGCCCCATCGGTTTGTACAGTCCCACAGACTTGTATGACAAGAAGAACTAGTTTCTAATTTTATGCCCATTGAGATAAACCACTAATGCTGGATGAAGGCTAAAAGGTAGGATTATAATACTACCCCACTGAACTGCATTTCATCAGCTATAACTTTCCAAAGCCAGATTTGTAAGTAAGCCCTTTACAGCTAAGGAAACTACAATTATCTTTTCCAGAGCTTCCTATGTTAATACTGGTAACAAATTCAAATGGTTCTATCAACAAGAAATATCCCAGAAGACTGAACCACTGCAGTGTGTGGAAGCTGCAGATACCGAGGTGCTGTGTACCAAACAAATATTTCATTTTATACCTAATCTTTTATTATTTTTATTAAGTGTTTTGAAAGTAAATAGGGAAAGGCTAAGATGCATGACTAATAGCTAAGCCTGCTGAATGCTGAAACTGGTTATCAAAAGCTACCAAGACTTTGCCCTTCCTCTGCATTGAGACAATCAGTAATGAGGGAGTCCTCCAATGGCCTATTCTCTAGCCTCAAGGAGGCCTGGGATACAGAATCCTCAAGGGAAGGTAACAGTTTATCCTTTTCCACAAACACAGAATGCCTCATTTATAAATGTGTAAACTGCATTTTATTAAAAAAAAAATAAAACCCCAAATCAATGCTGAAAGCTTGAAGAGAACAGATGGACTCTATATGTTCTTTATAAGCACCATTTAAAAAATCCTAACTAAAAATAGATCCATACAAAGAAAAGCTGTTAAAGCACACCTTTTGTTGAAATAAGTTTGAAAATAATTACATAAGAGCTTTTTGGAAAGCAAATCAATTTCATCTATTTAGATAATTAAACCATAAAAATGAAAATACTTCTATTTTAAAGTTATATTTATTGTTAGTATCATGCTTATAATGAGCTAGCTATGTAGCTAGGACAGAAACAATTACGCCTTTTATTTATTCATTTGTTTGTTTGTTTAAGAAAAGAGTGTATTCTACTGTTATCATAATAACTGCCCAATAGTCTAAAACTCAAGTCTTTACCAAAATAAACACAGCTAAATTTTTTGAGGCCTGGCAACATGCTAAAATATCAGTGTGATTAGCCAGCAAATCCCATCTTAAATCTTTTTATGACTAGGGACTTCTGCCACTTTACAAATGTATTCCTCTAAACCCACTAATTCAGTTAGCCTTTTCAATCCATTGTATTATTCTTAGGCCAGCTTCATTCTGCATTAAATCCAGTGCAGAAAGCTAAATTGAACGCAAAAAATCAGACCTGATCCAGACTTCCTTTTGTTCAAAGATAGAGACCAAAAGTCCTCTGGTGCTGCCACACACTTTCATCACCAATTTATAGAAACTGACAGTATAAGGGAAAAGCAATGAAAGTCATTGTTTTGGGACTTCAAAGCATCTCTGTGTCAGGGGGAGGAAATCCTTTCAGTCAGCAGGGCAGTCCCCACAGTCTGCAGGTGGGTGAAAAGTTATACAAGACTAGAAGTGCCCTAAAGCTAGAGAAATATTAACGATACAGTTCAAGGAAAAGGGGAGATGACTTGAGTGTGGATAATATGAATACTTCAAATCACCACCACCACCATCATTTTATAATGTGACGTTGTGGCTAAAATCTTACACAAGGAAGATTCATATTGGCACAAAGCACATGCAAGTATCCTAAAAATTTATATTCAGTCACATACTATCTTCAGGTATTATTTAGTTCATTTAAACAGGTAGAAGGCTGAGGACGATAGAAAATATGCTAGAATTCTCTTAGCAATATTCTTGTTAGCAAGACAAATATATACAGAAGTCAAGAATAGTTTCTTTTTTTAGTTTCTACTTTTATTGACATCAATTTAAAGTAGTAGTTTCTCTGAAAAACAGTATATGAATATTAATTACCATATTGATATTTAAATTACTGGCTATTCAATAAAAATTTTAAAATCTTAATCTTAACATGAAGAATTTGGTAAGAAATGGATTTTAGGACTATAAAGTACCAGCTGAAATTAGAATACACAGATATCAAGTCAAATATTTTAAACAAGTAAGATTTACCTTAATGTCTTGCTCTGAGCCCTCAGTTACAGTTTTCTGAGCAGCAGTGGAGAGTGAATTTGTTACCTGTGGCTGAGTTTCTAGGAGTTTCTTCAGCTTCAAGTCCATCAACTTAGTGTTTTGTTCTGTTAAATATGCAAATACGACGAATAACTGAATGAGAAGCATTTAGATGTATAGGCTATCAATTTAGGGGACATCACAGAAATATTATATTTAAAAAAAAGAAAGGAGATTAGGGTTGTGAAATAACATATCAAAGCAGATATATGCAGAACTCCATATATATATACACACACACCCACATATATATACATACACATATATACATATACACATTACATACTATATAACTACAGTATAACTGAGTAGTCTTTAGGGATGTTGATGATATTCCTTTTTTTAAAAAATTGAGATATAATTGATATATAACATTGTGTAAGTTTAAGGGGTACCATGTGTTGATTTGACACATTTATATACTGCAATAGGATTACCACCATAGCATTCAGTTAACACTCTTATCATGTCAGAAAATTATTATTATTTTTTTTGTGGTGGGAACAATTAAAACCTAGTCTCTTAGCATATATTCCATGTGTATGTGTGTGTGTATGCATATATATGTATTTTTCCCCAGTCACCCTAAAGAATATAATCAACATACCTGAAGACCATTCAGTTATTCTATAGCTGAGAGGAGCTCTGCTTACCTGAAAACTTAAGCCTGAATTTAATGTAATTATTTATATTAGCAACTATAGAGGTTATACTTATAAATAAAACAAGGTATCACAAAGTAGGTATATAAAAGAGGTGATACATTTAACTCTTAATTATATTATTTTATAGCTTTAATTCTTCTAGTATATTAAATTTATACATATAATACCACATTAAATTCTTAATATGATCCCAGACAGTCATGTATACAGGGTTAGAATCCAATGTTTATGTGTGTACATATATACCCAGCATTGAAACAGGGTATATGTTCACAAATATCTTCTAATTAGAGGGCAGAAATATAATAAAGATTATCAAAATTTGGAACATATGAAATATGGACAGAAATTTAAAATAAATAAAATATGGCTGTAACAATTTCAATAACTTTTAGCAAGTAAATTAATCTTTATTTAATAAAATAGTTCAGAAACAAATGGAAACAATTCTCTCAAACAATTCACTCAAAGCAACTCTTTAATAAAACGATTATAAAAGACATGCCAAGCATTTGCTGAATGATATTTTTCATAAAGATTAATAAGTTTTCTAATTATAAGACTCATAATAAATGCTATTATCATTAGTTTCATGCAAATCGGTCAGTTTATATTGCTAGGCTTCTCTTTTAAACAGTATCTGATGAACTATGGTCAAATCAAGATAAAGATTAAACAATCTATTATTAAAACATTATGACTTTTATATACATATTAAAAAAAGAATTTTGGGGAAAATAAGCAAGGATAAAAATCATAATGTATGCTATGTGCTTCCAGATTCCAGTTTGCATTCCTATTTCTTCTTGCCATGAAATAAACCAAAGTCTGAATTGGAAAGTCTGTCCAATGCACATGCCAACACTTACTGGCACGCTGGAGAGTTGTAAACAATATACTAGTTAACTCCAAAAACAAGAAGACAGATATGTTTTCTTTTTTGGCATACATAAAGTAGGAAGAATGTTTTTAAAAAGGACAAGAGTCAAGCCTGTTAGACTTAACATTAACCAACCTTTAAATACATTAAAATATCCACAATGTTGCTATTACTATTCCCCTTACCTTACCTAAAAAATGGCTCATTTGTCTTGTCTTCATAATCTACTGTTAAATCAGAAAATATGCACCACTTATTGTCACTGATTTTATAATTCTATGAATCAAATGTTAAGGCTTCAATTCTGTACTTAGGGATGCCCTCAGTGGTAAAGGGATGTTATTGGTCTGATAAAGACTTGGGTGGTGGTTGTGGTGAGAAGGTGGGTAAGAAATAACAAAAAGCTATTTCAAAAAGAAAAATGAAACTTGCCCAAGTTTTACAGTATTTTAAATACAAAGAAGTAAAAGGTAGTCCTCATTTTGGATTAAACATTTAAAAACTTTCCTTAAATATCAGCATTCTCCTGGACTGACACAATTATAAATAAACTGACTTGTATCCAGTAAAAGTATAATTTAATACTAGACCTTGAAGGAGCTACTGACAAAAGATATGGATTTTGGGGGGATGCCCCTATAGTCAGGAAGACCCTTGTTTGATGGTTTCTTGGAGAAATAATAGCATGATTTCAAATAGGTGAAGAAACGAAGCAAGTTGGCATTGCAGTGACATGCCACGGCTGGGAAGAATACCTGCTCTCTCCCTTTAGCTTCTTATAGGAAAATATAAACATAAGATATTTCACTTTCTTATCCTTAACTCTAGGGAGATTGCCAAAGACTTTTTATTGCTATAAATAATTCAATTCAATAAGCACTTATGGAACATCTCAGGTATACAAAGCTACCTGCTGCTGACTTATAAAGGCAATGCATACAGAACACTCACCTATTAAACCACAAGCGAGTATCTTTATATTTTATATAATAACATAGGTTCAACTGTCAAAGTGATTATTGGTATAATATTTACTGATATATGATATGAGATTAATTTAATAGTAGTCTATATAAGCAGTTTTCAAAGAGTTTTATTATAATCAGTTATTATGTGTAAAGTAATTTATCAGTTGTAAATATTTGAAGTAAGCACAAAATTTACAAAATATTATTACAGCTAAGACTTTCAACTCTAAACCAATAGAAACGATGATCCATGGTTTAGATTTATATCTGAAGTATTCCATAGGTATTAATCTATAACTTACAATATCACAGCAAAATATTTAGGCTGAGATGGGAACCAATCATAGAATGGCCACAAATTGTCCCATATAACATAAAATACAAAAGTGAATCTAGTAAAAAGAGAAAAGCTAGAATTTGCTATTTCAATTTTATTGTTAATTTTAACACTAAGTCTAAAATAAAATAATGACATAAAATTGATGGAAAGTGGATTCAGCTAAATGATTTGTGAGGGTATAAGATGTAATAAAACTACAAAAAGCACTTATTATCATCACTGATGAGATAATAATAAAAATGTAACAGTTGAGTTTGCCATGCAGCAGGACACAAAACATTTATAATGTGAAATTACCGGGAGTATCAAGGTCATTTTCTAAGTTAGTAAGTTCATCTCCACCTCCTACAACAAAGCCTTCGGGAATCTCCTCGTTAGTATCTATCTCAACATTATCATTTTCATCTGTAGGAACATGTAGCAATAATGTTAGTATGTTATTTCTACTTTATATCATTTGTCTGAAACACTAAGAAGAAAAATCAGCATTTTAATGACAGTTGTTCAAATTCAGGTCTGACACAGATGAGCAAGTTAAGAAATCACTTTTAAGTCACTTTTTCACTATTGGATTAACATTTACATGTTATATTCATATGTCAAAGATGAATTGTCACATCAAAGCAGAAGCAAAGGTTCTGACAATTTGCCACATGCTATCTCTGAATCACTGAGGTCAGAGAATCGTTATCTTTCAAAATGTAATCTATTTAGAAATCTCTAATAACAGTACACGAAAATAAAGTTGGTTTGGTAACAAAGTCATCAAATAACATTTCTAAATTTCACATTTTAATCATTTATTATATATAATGTATAAAGAAGCAAATCATTCTTTATAAATTTGTAGCTATATTTTAATCATTTGAAGACAAATGCAATATTATTAATTTAATGCAATGTTATCATAAAAGCATTATGGATAAATTGAAAGACAAGATTGAGATGAGAACAGACAGTACCTTTATGAAAAAGAAAGTTTAGAAATAAGATAGTACATCTTGGAAGACATAAAGCTGAGGAAGACACTGTTTATTACTCAAAATTAAATACATGGAAATGAGGTAGTCTTACACTATTTCTTACACAATTAGTAAAATGTATTAGGTCACAATTAATTAATGGCATCATTTTTTTACACTGAAAATTATATATTTTTTCCTTTCTGAATCCTAGTGATAAAATTGGTTATGTAATTTTGAATATTATACATTTAAAAAGGCAAAGCAATAATTTGATTTGCATATTAGAAGTTTAGCTTTAAATTCTACCATTGACAGGCAATATACCTTTTGGAGAAATATCTGTTTAGCCCTGGGAATTGAAGAATATTCCTACTACTCTACAGTTTATTTTCTCATAGGGTAATTTTTATTAATAATGAGGTATTCCAAAGATTATTACAATTGAGAAATTCCAAATCTATAACTTTGGCTTAACCCTTCAATATTTGTTCTTTCCCTGTATAGTTTTGTGTTTAATTTTGGGCTTCTCAAGTAAATATTTATATGAGTATTAATATTAATAATAATAGTTTACATTTATTGAAGACTTCCTATGTACTGTGTAAGCCATTTAGAAGAATGCAATAAAGAAAAAAAAAAAAGAATGAGAAATGCCCCCAGGGGAAAAAACATTGCTACATGCTTCCAAAGTGCTAATTACACATGACTATATTTTAAGTACAACCAGATGAGAGATCTTTTCTAATCAACTGTGCTTAGCACAATTACTTTGACTAATTTCGTAAGTTACCGTCTTTATCTTCATTAGCCTCAAAAAATTTTTCTCCAAAAAATTTTGTAGTAAAGGGAAATGAATTAACAAATATTTCCTTGTATTACTCTGTGCCAGATAGTTTACTATCAATAGTTTTTAGAGTATGGTACTTACTTGCTGCTAACCAGCCTCCACTGGTTATTACTGACCACAATTAATTTAAAGTGAAAGCATAAAATTCAACATTCATTCATTTATTTATCAAAGAACCTTCTACTGTGTACTGGATCTGCAATTCACAAAACAGTGCTAGATGTTGAAGAGATACCAAGTTGTACATTTATTCCACCTTAAAAGTTATACATTCAAATGACTAAAATACCATGTAGGACATTTAAATGTTATGGAGTAAAAAACAAGGCACAGATTAAATTCAAAAGATGAAAAGGTTATTCCCTGCCAATAGCACCAGGAATTATTTTTTGAAGCACTAATCTTTAAATTGGGTTTTCAGAAATGTACAGGGTTTCAAAAAGTACAACTGAGGAGAGGGCATTACAGGCATGAAATCAGGAAAGGGTAGGTTATGTTCGAAGAACATAAAGTCCTATTTGGCTCAAGCATACTTAAAGGGAAATAACTGGAGGTAAGTCTTGAAAAGTAAAACTGCAGGGAGCACTGAAGGAGAGAATAGGATGTTTAGATTTTACTTGGTAGGAATGGTGAGACACTGGTGCTCAAACATGATCAGCAATGTGCTGTTTGAGAGCAGTCTATATAAGCAGTTTCCCATCAAAGTGTCTTATTGTAATCAGTTGTAAAGTATGTATAAAATAATTACTAGTAATATAAGCACTGAAGCTTATTTTATTTATAAATTAGAGTAGCTCCAATATTATTTCTAAAATATCACTCTTGCTTACATCCTGACATGCCTTCACACGTGAAAGAAAAAGTAGTCCAGGGACTGCACATAGGAGTATAGCCATGTGACATCATCCTTCATGCGAGGTTGCTGACTTAGATGTCAGATTCTAGAACAGAAAGGCTGGAGGCAGGAAATCCAGGTTGGAGACTGTTATAATCCATAGGTAAGCAGTATGGAGAGCCCACCCTATCATAAAAGAATTGGCAGTGGGTATGACTTGAAAACCAACTAGATATTGGGTAGCTGGGGGAGGGATAACAGAGGAGAGGAAAAGTGAGGCAGACGTCAACACTGACTCTCCAGCCTGAGTGACTAGACGGATGACACTGCTATGAAAAGAAGCTAAGTCTGGAGATGTGGTTGGATGTGAGTATTTTCAGGTCCTTGGGACTCACACTGGGATATTCATTATGCACTTAGACAGTGCCAGGTTACTAGGTGATGTTAAACAGGTGCCATTCAATTTCCCGACTAAATGAAATCTCTATACTACCACTCACCAGTAATGCTGAGTGGGTTAACTCAATGTTTATTTATGTATTGTTTACCTTAGATAAAAGGATTACTACTTGGAAGGGCAAGAGTTAAAACTGATCTCCTATACAGTTCAGGTCTTCTTAAGAATAGATTTCCACTTTCTTTCCATTCACTGACTTCAGTTTTACCAAGAATACTTGAAATCTTTTTAACAGCTAATGTTACACATTTCTTAACACCTGTGGAAATACTCTAAATGCATTCTAGCTGAACCAAAATGCATGTGTGTTTACATGTGTGTGTGTTTAGGATACTACATATTATATATGATATAAATAAGATTATTTATATCTTTAAGGATAACCACTGGAAACCCGTTAGGTGAGCATGGCAGAAAGTAAACTAGAGATCCAACAGACAACAAAAGGTAGTATGCAAGTATGGCATGTATAATGTATGCAGGAAAAGGTAAAAAGAGACTGGATATACACTGGAATGAGACAATGCATCCCAGCTGACACCACACAGCACTATAAGCAAAATGGGAATCCCAATGGTATGATTAATAGCACGGCATTAAGGTCAGTCTTATAACACTTATCATTTCTAAATAAACTGAATGAAAAACCAAGATATTTGGTGACAGCAAAAAAAAAAAAAAAAAAAAAAAAAAAAAAAAACAGAAGACTATCTGCACTTAAAAAAAGAGAAATCGAGGCTATCATTAAAAACATATTCAGAATAAAATTTCTTATTTGTATCATGATTCATTGAAGGTCCCCTGCAAAACACTTAACTTAAAAAGTTATTATATAGAAATCAAACAAAAGATAGAAAACAATACAAACATATTACCAATAGAAGCTGAAAATAAAAATTACTGAAGACCTATATCATTTTATTTTGGTTCAACAAATTTAGATTAATCTATTTGCCATAACTGAAATAAGGATTAACGTAGGCACAAATTCTGACGGACAAAATTTTAAAATTTTCCTTTATTTATTTGAAATGCAAAAAACAAAGTACACTACTCCATCTAAATCAGAGAGGCAAAAATGTCAGTTTAAAAGTTAAATAACCCTAACCTAACTCAAACCAAAGTGATAAGCTGCAGAATAAATACATATATATGTGTGTATATATATAAATACATGCATAAATATATAAAATCTATATACCTACTATACCATGTCATATATAATAAATACATGATATAATATTATCTTAAAACTAGATAGGCACCTTCCTTGAAAGTGCCCATGGACCATTAACAAAAATTCAATATTTATCTGGCCAAAACAAAAATGTATTAATTCTCAAAGCAGAAATTCAGGCCATATTCTCTGACCATAATGCCATATAACTAAAAATGAAAATATCACACTTTGTCCCCAAACAACTACACCCCACCAAGTAAGATTAATATAATAAATGAACCCACAAGTTTGTACATAAAAGGAGGATTTTAAAATGAGGCTGTTATAGGTATATAACAAATGAAGCAGAAATTGAAAAAAACACATGTAGTATACCACAATATCACTTGATTCTCCTGTAAGTCCTAAAATTATGTCAAGAGGAGGACAAGTAAAAGCTAGGATGTAGCTAGCTCCTTGGACTAATTCTTGTTATTTCACAAGAATTAGGCTATTTCTGGTTGCAAAAGGATGTAAGTGGGTTGCTTGAATACATGGCTTTACATGACCTAAAATACCTTGCATGTAAACCCATGAAGCTGACAACACCACACCTCAAACTTACTAAGTTTCCTTTTCTCACTGAGGCTGGTTGCTGAGAATGGAAAAAAGCAAGCTTTTCAAGTAGGTTCAGGCAACGAGTCTGGGATCATGTTCAAAACATGCCCTAGGCTGTGCTTTCACCTTATTATTTCAGCTTTTGACTACCCCGTCTTCTTTGTCACTAGGATCACTGCTTCCAGAAATCTTCCTAACTCAGTTCGTAATTTAGGCTAGTCCCTACTTCTTTCTTTCTCCTTTCATGCCATTCCTTATTCAGACCTGATAACTCCTACTAGACATGGAAAGAGTATACACTAATTTGTTAATTCTTTCCCCTGACTTATCAACTTTATAGGGTCATTTTCACTTAGGAATTAGACTCTCATGAAATCAAGTGAATTTCCACTTTGCCAAGCAAGGGTCAGCAAACTATAGCATGGGGGCAAAATCCAGCCGACTACCTTTTTGGGGTCAATAACATGCATGCCATTAATTTACACATTGTTCAAGGCTGCTTTCAGACTACAAGGACAGAGGTGAGTAGTTAAGACAGAGACTACATGGCCTGCAAAGCCTAAAATATTTACGCTGGCCCTTTCCATGAAGTTTGCCAAATCCTGGCCTAGTATAAAGTGGCTGCCACTGCTAAAAGATAAATGCGTGTGTATGGATGGTTGAATTCTAGGCAGAAATTTTACCCTCTGCCTTGTCCTAAAAGTCTCTTCCCCTACTCCCAGCCTCAAGAGCTTCAGCTTAGACCTTGAGGCCAGAGCAGATCTAGTTAGAGTCATACACCTTTATCAAGACAGGGCAGTATCCACTACTGAGGTCACGGAATCGGCCTGCTCCATTTGTTGGAAGTCAACCTTAGCTCTGATTAAGAGCCTATCATCTGATATGTGGCTGCTCTCAACATCCAAGTTATGCTGTGCCCTGCTCACTTTGATCTCCTTAGGGACTGGAGTCTAGCTTCTTCAGCAGGTTCTCATAAATCGAAACTTGTCCCATCTACATTTCACCTGGTTTTTCCTGTTCTAGTCTGTACTTCTTTGCTAGCTTCAGAGATCCAGTCCTCACTTGTACTTTACTTACTCTATTGCCTGTTGAATGATCCCAAAATCAGATCTTTACTTTCCCTAGTTACCAAGTTGGGAAGATACTCATTTTGGGGTTGTAACATAGATGAAGTCTCTCTACCTAGTCTAGTCCTGGCTTAGCCTCAACTAGGGTTGGATTATAGAGATAAGAACAATTACAGAGCTGACTCATCACATACCATTAATCAAAAATTTTTTACTTTTTAGCTTTCCCAGAGTTCACAACTCACTTAGCAGTTTTATCTGCTCATTTTTGGGAAAAAAAAATTAAGAGACAGTGGATGCTTCTCTATCTTATTATTACTATTCTCCTGTGGGTTTATGATGACATAGGAAAGCAGTATTAGTAGCTTTAGGACAGTCTATCTGGAGGGTCAAGAATATGAGACTTTTTCTATCATTATGAGATATAAGGTGACAAGGATATTTAAGATTTACTTAGAGTATCTGGAATTTTTATGATTATCAAAGAAACACCTTGTTATTAATAATAAATGAAAGCAAACTATCATAGTACTATATAAATGTAGCTGTGAGCAGTTACTGATATTACTGTAAAACTTCAGTAGTGAGTAAAGAAACTAATAAAAAAATTCTGAAAGATAGGAGTTGAAAAGGTAAGATGAAAGACTTAAATAAGATACAAACATTCTGAGAAGACGAGATGGACAGATACACAGTTGCTTGGGAAAGCAGCTTTTAAACTCATGTGTTAGAAGGTTGTATGCTATAGACACTGCCTGGAATGCTCTACAACAGTAAGATTTTAATACAAGAAACCGATTAGAAATAATAGCAGTAAGTTTCAGTTAACTTTGAAGAAACATATCATTGACCTAGAAATAGTTTCCTTTGTTTCAATTCTCTAAAGTCTTATTCGAGTCCTCACTTGCCTACTCTCCAGAGTGATCTTAGCATGATGAACTCGGGACAAGTACCTGGCATGTTTTGGAAGATAAATAGGTTACACACCTTTGAAATAAAAAAGCCCAAAGGCCTCTTGAATATACTACTCTTAAATAAAAATGTAAAAGTTCCAAGTTAAAGATGCCCAAATTAAGCACTGAGAGGCAAAATTAAAATTCTCTTTAAATATATATACAATCCTTGTCCCAACATTAAGCTTAGAATTTCAAAATCTAAAGATATTGAATAGTCCCTCTTAGAATAAGGAGGCTAAGAAGAAATGCATATGGGGCTTATTTGAAAGTCTTACAGGTCAGGCTATAATGCAGGAACATTGTTAAAGCTCCTTTCCAAAGATCTGGTTCAAAGTGAAAATCTTTCATGCCAAAGCTCTCCACTAGCAAGTCCTGTGATCTCAATGTTGATGACTTGATTGCATTTTATCCACTTCTAATGCAATTAATGAGGCATCACAGGGAATAACAAACTAAGGCCCATATGAGTTTTCTCCTAAATCATATTCTTAGTATTTCTTGAGTACCAATTATACTTAATTGTAATCAAAGTACTTATTGAGTTGTTAAAATTTAAGCCAAAAGGTTGATTTGGAAAATGGCAACACAGTCATCTTCTGATTTACTATGCTTCCTTTAAGATTTTTTGCAATGCATCAATAAGTTAGAAACTTTATGTATTTGATGCACAACATTTTGAAGTAAGAATAAAAAGTCCCAAAAGGTCCATTGTAGATTTCTGGGTTGTCTGTAGAATATGATACAAGATTCTTTAACTCACCTCCAGATGCCTTTGACCTTTCTTTCAACTTTTCTGCAGCCATTTCACTGTAGCTGGAAAGTTCTGACATCTTCACTCCAGATCGAGCTTCTGCTATTAGCTGACGAGCTCTCTCTCTCAGCTGCCGACGTCGCTCTTCATCTTGCTGCTAAGATATATTGAACAGTTGCCAACTCAGTAATTGACAGAAATGCAATTTCATTTTCAATCTGATCATCATGATAGTAACTGGTTTACAGTATGGTGCTTGGCCCACATTATAAATAGAATGCTCTATATCAGTTGGATGTCACACCATTTTTAAAAGACATCCAAGAATCAGATTTTTAAAAAACATTTACAAATTATTGTATTAAAATGTCTGTTAAAAATTCAAACTAGCCTTTAAAGAATGTTTGGCAATATAATTACTGAGAAAATAGCAGAAACTATTATCAGTAAAATAGGCTTAAAAAAAGTCCCAATACTGAGAACAGAATTTCAATTAATATTATTTTTTAAGAATAGAATTTAACTTGCCATTTTCTAGTAAAGGCATAGAACACTGGCTAAAAGATAACTTTGATAGCAGAAAATGCTGTTACATCATGTTGATCAAATATAGGAAATGGTATTTTTCAGGGGGCTGGAGCAGGAAGGGGGTAGTACATCAGTCACACAGTTATTGTTGTTGGTAGTTTTTAAATCAGAATTAGGTAACTGATGTACCCATCTCATTCCCACTCTCTCTCTCCCCAGATGAACACTGAGAAGAAAAAGTAAAATCTAATGTGGTTTCTGATATTTGAAATAACTAAAAATGATAGAGAATTAAGTAACTAAAATATTTTGCCTCCTAAAAAAAGTTACTATGAATCACAAATAATCAATGTGAAACTGGAAAGTACATAAGGCATTATTATGACAAAGCAAAGCCTGAAATAATCTGGCCCCAACATATCTGTGCAGTTATCTTCCCTTAACCTTTCCCATTCTCCATAAAACCTCACATCTATTTATACAGAATTGCTTATCATGTAGTTTCATGCACCCATAGATTTGAATATATCATTTCCTCTTCCTGTAATGTTCTTCTCTCATCTTAACTCCTACTCATTCTTCAAGATTCAGTCTAAACCCACTAAACTTCCCCTGACTATTCTCTCCTCCCCACTAGTGGAATGAAGTTCTCTTCTTCTATGTTACTATAGTACTGTGTGTGTGTGCGTGTGTTTGATTACTTTTTAAAATAATACTTGTCAAGTTATAACTCTGTGCAAATGCCTTTTTATCAGTAGAATTGAGCTACTTGAAGGCAGGAGCTATATCTGATTTATCTTTGTAGCTCTGGTCCTTAGTATATACCTTGATATTTGGTACTTGTTATAGAAATTTCAAGCATGAAAGCTTATCATTTATACACTCAAAGCTTATAATACAGAGAAAAAGAGAAAACACTCACAATAAGGAGGTCTGATCAAAATGCATCAAGAGTTCAGACGAAAGAAAGAACATTTTTGTCTGAGAGACAAACAGAAGGCATCACTGCATCATGGTTCTTGAGTTGAGCCTGCAGAATGAGCAGGATTTGCAATGGGTACAGGTGGGAATTGGTAGTTAGGTGGGTCAGTGTGGGAGAGCCTAAGAGGTAGGAACAATACACAGGCAAGAAAGTATATTGTGTGAAAAATATATAATCTAGTTTTTCCTTATCTCAAGACAAAAATAATGACAGAAAGACAAGGTAAGAAAAATAAAGTTAGGTAGATAGAGAAGCCCTGTCTGACAGGGTGAAGTACTTTGTTTTTATTTCAAAGACAGTGAGGGTCAGCGAAAGGTTGTTTTCGTGCAACTTTTTTTTTTTCCCCCAACCAGAGGTGTCTTTGAGAAAGATTAATCTGATAACAGTGTATGTGACAGGCTGGCATAGAGGAACTGGAAAGAAACCACCTAGGTGGCTTTTATAAATAGTCCAAAGAAGCTGTGATGAGATTCAGAACTGGGATGGTGGCAATGGGAATGGAAAGAAACAAGTGTAAGAAATACATTCACAGGAGAACTGGTATCTGTACCAATTCTTGGTAACTGAGTAGACGTAGAGGGAAGAAAAAGCTGAGTCAGAAGTTTTAAATCTGGGCAACCAGCAGAACTGCAGCACTAAAAATGGAAATAGAAAAACAAAGAGGAAGTCTAAGAAGAAAAGGAGAGGAGGTTTTAGATAAGACAAGGTTGAGAGGCTGGCTGAACATCTGAGTAGAGATTTAAGTAGCTGGGAAATGAGATTGATGCTGAGAAGTGAAGTCAAACTATGACTACAGAGCTAATGACTGAAGTTACAGGAATATCTGAAAGCACCTGAAGAGATGCTGTAGAGAAAAACAAGGGCTACTATCTTAAACCTGGAAAACATCTATATTTAGATAAAAAGAAGGAAAAGAGACAGAGAAAGAAGAGGAGGAGAACTAGAATACTGATGTATCCTGAGAATCAAAGTAGAAGCTTTCATGACAAAGGGAATAGCAACTGCAGTAGATGTTAGAGATTAGTTAGACTGAACAATAAAAGGAGCAATCAAACTTGGTAGGCAGTACCACTGGGGACAGGGGTAGACATCAGACTGATGGAGTTCATGCCTAGGCAATTATTTCACAAATTTTGAGATGGCCAGTTCTGAGAGACACCAAAATTAATGGGGGTAGGTTAACAGGGGTATCAAATGAATCCAGAGACAAGATAGAAGCTTCCAGTGGACAAACTGAAAAAACTTCAGTATCAAAACAATGACTACAATGAACTGAATCAATGAAATCACACTAAATCAATGAAGATTCATCAATTCATCATGATATTCAAAAAGTCCTTAGACGGATGTATAAACTCATTTGAGGTAGCCTTTAAAACAACTCCTGCAAATTAGTAAGTAGAAGAAAAAAATCAAGAATTTATCTTTGTCTTTCCAGCGGGAAGTGAATTTTAGGGTAAATAAATAGCCCCAGTCAATGAGGGAAAGTTCTACTCTACAAAACAATACCAGCTATAATAATAATTTTAAAAAGCTAAAATTATAAAGATACAACTGTGCCATTCATTAAAGAATGACTGATTCTAGTAAGGGTCGTCAAATGTTATTAAAGCACTTAGGCACGTGTCTAGTGAGGAACTAGATATTCATTTTATGCTGTGGCAGACTCTGTTTCCCAAAGATGGCCACAACAGTATTTCATATTCCACATGCTTTCTGTAATGTTACCTGGCCACTCTTTCATCAGGAGGTGGAGTTTAATTCCTCCCCTTGAATGTGGGCCAGCTGTAGTGACTTGTATATAATCAATAGGATGTAGAAGTGTTGCTGGTGATTTACAAGGCTAGGTCAGTAAAGGCTACACCTGTTTAGCCCAGTTCTCTTGAAATACTTGCATTTTGTACTTTCTGGGAACCCAGCTGTCATGCTGTGAGAATCCCAGGCTCCATGGATATGCTCCAGTCCACACTGCCAGCCAAAATCAGCCTTGAGTCTTCCTGGCCCATGTGTCAGACATGTGAATAAAGTCTTCAGATGACCTCAGCCTTCATCCATTTTGGGTCCCCTCCCAGCTGTTCAAGTCTCCCCAGCTGAGGCCCCAGACAATGTGGAACAAAGCATCCTCACTGTTTTCTATGTGAAGTCCTGACCCACAGAATCAGTGAGAATAAAAACAATTTTTACACCATTAAGTTTGGGATTGTTTGTTTGTTTGACAGCAATAGAACACCACATAGATAATTAAAGCTTAAAGTAATACCACATAGATAATTTCCTAGTTGGAAAAGGAAAACCTAACTGTAAATGGAGAGATCAAAACTTGATCAGGGATTAGGGACCACTAGTCGAATGGTCAGTCTTAGCATCACTAATGTTGAGTCAACCATATATTATATGTTTTTTGATGTGAAGCACATGAAGTAAACACCACCTATAATATTCTATCCCAAATGTCCAAAAAGTGAATCTACTAAGCCTTTAGATATAATCTCCAGTTTATCATAAACACAGGGAAGAGAGAAATATGATAAATGACACAGCAAGGAAGCAACTAAACAAATCTAGAAAATAGGATATTCAGGACAATTGCCCTGGTCATTTTAACAAGAGAGTTATAAAAACAAACACACAACCAAAACCAACTAATCAATTATCTTTCCCAACAACGAAAGGGACTTAACCAGATGCAACGTATAGTCTTGGGTTAGATGCTAATTTGGATAAACCAGCTGTAAAGGACACTGTTGAATCAATTAGAGAAATCCAAATATAATCACAATATTAAATGAGGGGAAATGTAACTTGACTGAAAAAAAGTTAATATAGTAATAATCTCATTTTGTCATTTTGGCAAAATAAATACATACATAAGAAAATGACTTGGAAGGTAATTCACAAAGTTGTCATGGTGGAGACATCTGGGTGTGGAAATGTGGTATTTTTGTTTTCTCACTTTAATTTGTCTTCATTTTCTTTCTATAATACACATGTACTACTCTTGTAATACAAGAATCTTGGGGGAAGGAAGGAAAGATGAGATGGTAGGCTTCTGGGGTGGATGGTGATTGCGGTAGGGGCGAAAGAAGAGAGATCTAACATTCGAGGGGAATTTTCTTAATATTTAGAGACACAAGCTTATTTGTAGTTAGAGGAGTAGTACATACTGGGCAGAGTGAGACTGAAGATGTAAGAATATACAAAAATCCTCAGTCATTATCAGTACTTCTGAATAAAAGGAAATGCAGGCTTGACAATGGTGATTTTGCTGATGGTTGCAGGTATCTCTGAGCTTTTATGTGCTTAAGTGCTCTATGTGCATGATTTCATTTAATTTTCACTACCCGATTTTCACCAGTGGGAATATTTAGGTTTAGAGCTCCAAAGTCACACAGCTAGAACTGATGTCAGAGCCAAGTGTCCAGCCCAAGTCTGTTTGACTATAGGGCCCTTGCTCTTAACCTCCAATTTGATCCCCAAAAGTATCAAATTACATGACCAACTGAGGAAAATTGAGCTTTTACTAAACTTTCATCTTTCAAACTTAAGAAAAGTTAAGAGCACTAATAAAAACCATTATTTAATATGCCCCAGGCAACTAGGTTTAAGTGAATTTCACTACGTGAATAACAACTTCTTGCAGAGCTGGAATTTGGTGATTCTCAGACTAAGATGAAGTGGTCTTGGGTCATCTTAACTGTGTTAAAATAAGTCATTCTACCTTCCTGAATATGAAATGGGAACCTAATTTCTTCTTACCAGCTACTGCCTCACCCTTCTCCCCCAGAAATATTCTCATCTGCAAATGTTTGAGAGCTTATCAAGAGTGCAATTTAAAGCAGGCAATCATTAATAAAACCAACTTTAAATACTAATTAGGGACACTTTATCAATTTCCATGTAAATTGTTTGTTTGTACCTATTTACTCATCATTGTTCTCTATACAATAGAAAAAAATGCAAATGAACAAATCAGAATGCAGCCTTAATGGGACTTTCTGTTTATAACCATTAGCCCAGAGGTGTGCTGTAATTCAATTCTCAAGTAGCAAGATTTAGCCTCATTAACAGACTGCAAGGGCAGGTTACAACTCATAAAACCCTACAGTAAACAAAGTTTATGGACACAGCACAAAATCTTGAGCCTGATTGACAGAATTCTAGTTCTCTATCAGATTGCCTTGATTTACTTTTCTACTAATGTCCTAACACCACAGAGACAATTTTGCCTGGGCCTAGAGCTCTCTAGTGGGATGGCGTATCTGTGTTGTTTGTTTTCTCACCCATTAAGTTCCCTAAAGACAAAGAACCAACTCAGAAAATAGAAGTTAATTGTTAAGGACAGAATGAATAGCTTGTAATTACAGCAACTGATTAGACAACCAATTTTAAATGATAGTATTATACATTTCCAGATTCATTGTAAGTATAATTCATTTAATTTTTATATATAAGCTCCATTAAAAGTCAGACTTTACAGTAATATTTAAAGAACACATTGCAAAAAAAATCTATGTATCTTTTACTCAACATACTGTTTATCTCAAAATCATAAAATAACCAGACAGTAAGAGTAATGATTATTTCACTATTTTTATACGTTAGTATATTTGAATATTTCTGACAATGTTTGCGTAAACCTACTCAAATACAGAAATGTGTTATCTGTTGCGACCATTCTGCATTCAAAAGACAGTGACTCACAGCTGTAAATAAGTCATTTGTTTACTATATCTGCTGAGAAAAATAAAAGGAATCTTTTCAACGGGAGGAAAGGTAAGAAAGGTAAGAAAATCAGAGACTGCTGTCATTAAGAAATACACCTGAAAAATTAATTCACAGGAAACCTATATATCTTTCATTTACCTGCCGTGTCTATAAATAAACTGAAGTAGTTAGGCTTCTGATTTCCAAGAATGGGTCTGATGACATTTATCTTTTTCTATACAGTATTTAGAGCTTTAGAACGAGTTATATGGGATATTCCAGCTTTTGTAAGATGAAAGTACTCTTTAGAGGGTTTGATGGAAGCTGTATTTTTGAGTAAGTACTAGTTGTGTGCTTGTGCAATATTTTCACATGTGCTGTCTCATTTAACATTTACAACTCTCTGAGGTAACAATATCACTGTGATTTGATAGAAATTGAATCTTACTTAAATATAGCACCCAAGGTCATACATCTTGTAAATGGCATAGTAAGAATTAAAATCAGTGCCTGATTTCAAAGTGCTGGTCCTACCTATTACATAACTGGTGTTCAGAAAATCTGTCTCAGGTCCTACTGTAACTGTGATTAAAAAAAACAAACCAACAGTTTTTTATACACTTGGGTTATACAAATCAGGTTAAATTCCCCTTTGTGCTACTGAATACAGAGAGGTGAAGAGAAACTAACTTATTTACATTCAGTTAAAACTCAGGTTCCTGACCTTAAATTATAAGCCTTCAGAAAAGTGCTGTATATGGTACATTTAAGCTTTACTCTGTTCTCTTTGTTAACATCTTTAGGATAAGGCAAAAGTTCTCTTATGGTGCAAAAAACTTGTATTTCAACACAACAGATTTAAAATATTCAAATATAGAAGATGGATCAGAACTAACCAATTTGGACATAAACTGAAAAAATATTTAGCCTTTTCACAGCATGACTTCAAGTTACTATTTTCCTTATCGATTTAAAATGGTCTACAATCTGCCATAGATGGATGCACTAGTAAAACTTGACAATTTAAGGACAAACTCTTCAAGAATAAGTAATGTAATTCCTTGTTTCCTTCCCATAAAAATGTATTGGTATGCAATTTTTATATTTCACAGTTCACCGACATCTAGGCAAGCTTTCTTCCACTGCTTCAATGGTGCTACTTTTAATTTTATCCTCCTTAGTCGTAGTAATTAAAGTGATCAGCAGTGGCATCCCAGCGGCTTTGACACAGTTACAACCCCCTAGCAGACTTTTGCTTTTAAGGGGAAGGGAAAGAAAAAGACTAGAGTTTCATTTCACAGAGAACAAGAAAATCAGGTTTCTCCAATCCTCAACTTCATTCAATTGTTCTTTCAGCAGCCTTTGGATCTTAAGAATCAAATAAAAATGGCTGCCATGGGGGGTCCTTTTTATACTTGCCGCAAATGTCACCGACTGACATTACTTTAGCCAAAAAATGATGCCATGGATTTGTGTAGGTGAATTAGAACATGAGAAACTGTCAGTGTAGCTGCTGAGATCATTACCCACCCAAGGGTGTCTTTCAGAACATTAGATATTTTTATTCAGTCAGTTGAAAAAATATAGATCGAGAGGTCTTTCTATGTAAGAAACATGTCTACACACATTCTCATGAATTAAGCTTTAAC
>NC_133553.1:56414342-56634342 GCF_048773025.1 Camelus bactrianus | reverse complement strand
TACTGAGTGACTACCAAGTGCCAGGTATTGAGGACGATGGCCACAAGTATAAAATAGTACCTTGCATCCAAAGACGTGTTGTCTTATTAGAAAACCATGCATGAAGAAGTTACACAGCAGTGGACAGCAACGTAGGAGTCACGCCCCACAGATGTTCTAAGGATACACAGGAGGGAGAGGCCTAATTCTGAGGTCGAGAAGATAGTCATTTTTAGCTGTTGACTGTCAGATTAGGTCCTTAAAGTAGTTCTGAAAGTCTTCTTTATAGTCTTCCAGTTGACTAAAGTTTAGGAAGTAGTGTTAATGAGCCCGTAATGAGAGAGTGTAATAAAAATCCCAGCAACAATACCAGATGCCATTTATTAAACTCTTATTCTATGCTAGACATTGTGTGCCGAGTAATTTCCATATACCATCCAACTGAATCCTCGTTGCGACCTTCTATGATAGGTGCTTTTATTATTCCATTTTACAGATCAGAACATTAAGATTGAGAATGAGTTGACTTGCCTAAATGCTAAGTGGCAGAGGTGAGATTCACACCAGATCTGTGATTCCCAGAGTCACGACCTGAATGAGCAGGGTACATACACCACCTGGTTCAGTCTTGCGTGGCCCAGGTGGTTGTAGCTGGGAGGGGATCTGGCCTCCACAGCCCTGCAGCTCTTTAGCAGCGTGTGTCAGAGTTCATGTGGGGTGAGAGCATAGAGATACTGAAACAAATCCATCTTCCATCCTGGGACAAGACCATCACCTTAGCTCTTCTGAGTGGTGGGTTTAAGAAAAAGCTGAAGGATAAGTAAATGACTACAGTATGTGGCAGACTGAACTTGATTTAGAGAGAAATGGGGCCACCAGAGGGTACAAAAATGAGAACCTAAGGCCAGAATGTTTGTCAGTGGACCTGCAGCTTGTTTGGGGAAACACAGAAGCACGGGAACTTCCTTACACAAAGTTACTAAGAGGCCATGGGGATCTGGGGCTCAGCAGTCACCACGGTTTCTACCAACTTTCTGGGAAAATAAGTGCTAATCAGTGAGCTGCCAGCCAATTGTTTAATTTCCCCTTAGGCTAACTGGACTCTGATCACAAACACCCCAAACTTCTGACAGGGATGCCTGTGAGCTCAGTGTTGGGGTGAGCCACACCCGGCAATGACCATGTCTATCTAGATGGTGTGGGTGAGGAAGATCAGGAGCAAGTGACACCTCCTCATTGATTTGAAGCAGCTATTACCTTCGATTGCTACCACTACTGTTTCTCAGGGTGTGTGGGACTGTCAGAGCCCCTCAAAGAAAGTTGCTGACACCTTCAGCTCCTGGAAAAACCAGGTCATGGTTGGGTGGGCTCTTGAAACCAACTTCTTGACAAAATGTGTTTCCCAGTGTTCAACAAGCACTCCAAACATCCAGTACGGTAATAAATATCAATTTAATCCAAAGACTAAAAAGATCTGATCAAAGGCTTAATGGATGCGTACAACTGGGTGGATGACTTCAAGTAATAGACCAAGCGTGAGCTGTGTGACTTTGAGTGAATTACTTAACCTCTCTGAGCCTCAGTTTTCTCTTTTCAGAAATGAAGATAATAATATTACCTGCCTGACAGCACTGCTGAGGGCATTAAATAAGACAATTCATGTAAAGAACTTAGCACTATAAGCTTTGGGAAGTTCCTTTGAAAACAAGGCTCCTTTTGGTTTTCCAATAAGAAAATCCACAGAGTCCAGAAGTTGTAACTCCATGGTCAGTTCTTGGTTTTATTCCTGAATTTGTTTTTGGGAGCAGGGACATGGTTCACATAAAGACATCACGTGGTATTATGGAAAACTGTCCAATTTTTTTTCAAGAAGTTTTTAATATTTTTTGTTAAGCATGGTGCTCACTGATGTGGGTCCTTGGCTTTTGTCTCCTGATTCAGACTCCTATGAGTGTCCTCTTGTAGGTCAGCTCAGCCCCACAGCTTGTTTGTTTACCTCCATAAGTGGGCAGGTACCACAAGAGTCTGCATCTGCAGGGCTACTGGATACCTGCCCGTCTACATATCTCTAAAACCCATAGACACTCCAGCTGCCGGGTGCCCTGGGCATTCATTGTGAGTTATAGGTGTGAGCAGTTCCCAGAAAATCAAGATGCTGGGTCAGGTTAAGACTCCCCTGCCTTCCTCTTGGTTTCCTTATAGGCTCTAGTAAGAAAACAGGCAGTTAATATGCGGAGTTCCTGTGCTTAAAACACTGAGAGTATATATATATATTTTTTTCTCTACACTTCTAAAATACATACAAATGTAACAGTCTTCTTTGCTCATAATGAACAAAATGTCCAAAGTAGTGCTTAAAATACATTTTGAACAACAGAAGCTGCATCTGGAAACGTGGATAGTGGAAAGTACAACTGTTTGTAGGGGTTTAATTTTTTCTTCCTTTTCCTAAGCAAATGCTCTGAAAAGTTCATTTTATATCAGAACAGCTTTTTCTCGAACCTGTTTTAAAGTTAATTATCAAAAGCTTGCATCTTCTATCTCTTGCCTATGGATCCCTGCTGGGTTTGTTGTTTCGCTTTCCTTGGGAAAGAGTCGCTCTGTAGAAGATCATCTACACGATGTCACAGTCCAGGGACTCTAACCATCCTAGCTAATCAGCTTAGAACATCAGTACCTCCTTAATGTGGGATTTGGGACCTTCTGGATGCAGGGCGAGGAGCTGAACTAGTCTGCAAGCACATCATTTTATTTCTTTTGCTTTAAGCAAGAATAATTTGCCTTTTTCCTCTCATCTTTCTCCCTTGTTGTTTTGCCCCTGAAAACTGTGCAGCAAAAGCAACCTCCAGGGTGGACACTAAATCTTCTGATGCAGGCAGAGCAGTGATAACATCTGAACTGAGGGTGCTTTTCCGGGGCATGCTTGACAGATGTAGCAGGGCCTTTTAGGATTTAGTGCTGGAGCGTATCTATTACCCGCGCCGCAGCACAGCGTGGCAGGAGCTGTGTGGCGATCTCCCGTGAATTCTGTCTGACTTATCAGAGCAGCTGAGTAGGTTGCTGGGGGACGCAGAGGCTCCGCACCAGTTGGGAAAAGGCAGACCTTCGGCTGGAAGCTCTTTGAACTCTCTTCTCTGGGCATGTTTCCCAGGTGGGCTTCTCCCTGCCCTGGAACAGCTCATCCCGTGGCCCCCTTTGCTTTTGGAGATACAGTGTCAAATTTGCTTTCACCCCACTGGATTCTGAGTGTACAGTTTCAAGTGACCAAATTTAATTTCCAATATGGCTAATAGGGCCAAACTGATTTCTTTAATGGAGTGACAGCCTGCCTGGGTCTTTGACAGGGGAAAGTAAATAAGATACATGCTAAGATTTCTTCCTTCCTTCCTTCCCTCCCGTCTTCCTGCCATCCTGACTTCCTTCTCATCTTCTCTTTCTCTCCTCCCTTCTCCCTGGCTGTCACGAGGCCCAGCTTCTCCACAGGCACAGCCGGACAGCCTCTGTTCCCAGCTCCTGCCCCACGAGCCTCATTTGGTTCTGCCAGAATGTGCTATTGGACGACTCCTTCCTCCTCTGCTCTAACAATTACCTTGGCATTTTATAAAAATACCAAGATTGATCACAAACACCAAATTGTTTAGATCACAGATTAAAGTTTAATTTTGGAGTTTTGCTGTAGGGTTAGAATCAGCTTCAGAGTCTGTGTCGCACAGGAGGTGCTGTAATTTGTTTTAAGGATAAGGCCTTCGGGCAGCTGTGCATAAAATGAGCATGATTCCTTATTCCCACGGTTGATTTTTGAATGGGAGTGCAATTAGAATTTTTTCACCCAGAAGCACATACAGTCAGAGCAAAGATAATACCTTGAATGCATATCAGCCTAGGAGACCTGTCTTGGAAATTTATTTATTGTTCACCAAAGTCCTAATATAAAGAGATCCATGCTTTCCCTAACACCAATAAACTCACCCTTTAATTTGAAGTCTGGTGTGTTCGTAGAGACTCTTGCAGTGTCCTTGTTATTATCAAGTGAGACTTCCACGGTGAATATTAATGTCACTCATAGATACGTGCAACTGGTTACTTTTCTTCGCAGAAAAGAGCCTATTAGAAGACAAATTCTGGGAAAGCAGTGGCCTCTCCATATCCACAGTGGCTGCAGAGATTTTCCTGCCATGCTGGGGAACCTCCACTCCCTGCACTGAGCAGCCTCCTCCCTCGTAGAGCTGTATGCAGATGATGTTTTTCTGATTAATGATGCTGATCACATTTGTCTCCACTGGAGGAATGTTGGAATCAATGTCCACAGAATACTCATTTAACCAAGGGAGCAGAGGTGATCTTCTCTTGGTCATTTGGAGGCAGTGGTCACTGAAAATGGGAATCCGGCTTCACTAACTGGTCATTATGGGTGCCTGTGTGTGTGGGCGGCTCCACTGGGCTCTGCATTAGAGGTGGGGGCTTGCACATATCCTACTGAAGAAAATTCCAGCACAAGCAACTGTTTATCTGTCCTCACCCCCATCTATGTAACATGTATCTTTTAAGGTGTAGAGTCTATGCCCTTTGAGGAGGGTTCTTTCTGGAAATCTAAGGTGTTGGAATGTCTATATTGATTTAGGGTTTCCAAATTGAAAGGCCATATACATTTTTGGTGGGAAAGAAACTCATTTCAGTGAGGTATATGGTTTGAGTAAATATGCAACATCTCTGCCCCATTCTTTTGTGGTATTAAAATGTACCATGTAGACTATTTGGTGCCACTTTCTGAAGGAAGTTTGAGACCATCAACTGAACAGTCACCTTCCTTCTCTCTGGACCCGCCTCACTCCTGTACCCTCAGCACACTTATCAAGCTGAGCTTCATTTGCCATCAGGCAATATTATTGAACACAAATTTTGTTTATGAAATCACAGTACATTTGGGGGTGATATTTATACTGGTCGGGACAAAAGTCACTTTATTAGTAAATAGGTCTAGAGAATACAAATCCACACCAAGTCTCCTTTATTGAACACAAATACACTCAAAGTAAATGGCCCCTGAAGGCATTTTTGGCCCTGTTGTATGTGATAGAGCGATTTGGATAATTCCGTGAAACAGGCAGCCTATGTATTGAAAGCTGGTTGTTGAGCAGCTGACTTGGTCCACATGTTCCAGTTGGCAGTGCAGTGAAACCAACAGGAAGAGCTGAGGTAGCTCTTGAGCCAGAGAGCATGTGACCTGGGTGACTCTCACACAGGCTGTTAAAGAGATGAACACCCTTTTTTGTGATTGGATCCCTGTTCTCCCAGAGATGCTGAAACTGATGGGAAGGTGGGATTCTGTCAGTTGAAGACCCTCATGTCATTCATTACTACCCTTTTCTTGGAAATAAAAACCCTGTGGCACTTGGTTCGCTCTTAAAAAGCTACTCCCTCAAGGTCTGACTCCTTCATACAGCATTCCTAATAATCCTCTCATTTTACTTGTATCCTTTCTGACTCTCCTAGAAGTTAGAAAATATCAAGGTTTGTAGCATCTGATTATTTAAAAAAAATTAGAATTTTCTCTGTGCATATATACCTTGTGCAAATTTTTTTCCTTTTTGCAAATTTAAAGTCACATTTCTTTGAGAACTGTTTTTTTTTTTAAAGAACATACTTTGGATGTCTTTCTGCATCAATAAATATCCTTCTTCTGCAGTGTCAATCTTATTGGCTCGTAGTGTTCTTGTGTTTGGCTACAACAAACATCACTTAATCAGCCTCCCCAGTGTTGGATATTTGGTAAATTTAATTTTTGTCTTTGGTCCAAGGTTATTATATCACAACTCACTGTGTCTAAATGTTTTTATACTTCCTTAATTATTTTCATAGAATAAGTTTCTAGAAGCTGAGTCAAGGAGTATTCAAAAATTTTAACGCTTTTGAACAATTTCATCAAATTGTCCAATAGGATGATTCTAACCAATTTATACTCCCACCATTTGTTATATATGATAATTTTTTATCTTGACACCTTCCACATAATCATTTTTAAAAATTAGTAATAAGTTTATATGTGAAAATTGTTTCTGTTGTTTTAGCTTGTGTCTTCTTGAATTCTTTTAGTTTTTTCTTAGAAACTATATTTGGTGTCATTCTCTAGTTGTTCTATTTTGCACGGTGATGTTCTTCAATTCCTGGGCTTGGGAACTCTGTTTTCCATTTCTTAAAATAGGAAGCAGAGCACAGAGATGTAGTATGTACTTTGTGAATTCTTACTCAGTTGAATTAATTTGAAATGGAAGAAGAGATTGAAGCCCTATGTTTCTTTCATAGTTATGATAGTTCAGAAATTGGGGATAAATTTGGGAGAAGGATTAAAGGTGAATGAATTCCCATTAGAAATTAGAAAAATCTAAGAAATAAAACAAAACCAAGTTTGAGTGAATGTGGGTCAGTTAAGTCTCTTACGTATTGCTAGTGGTATAACTGCTCTAGAAGATAATTTGGCACTCTCTCCTAAGGTGAACATTTGCTCACGCTATGATCTAGCAAACCCATCTCTAGAAAAACCCTTGCACACGGTCATGAAACTTCATAGCTGTCCTTCTCAGTCTACCAAAAATATGGAAATTACTTGAATGCCCATCATCAATAAAATGGCTAAATACACTCCATTATAGAATGGAGTACAATATATATTACAACATAGATAAATCTCACAGAATAGCACTGAATAAAAACAGTAAGTTTCAGAAAACCACACATGGTATGATACCATTTTTTTAGTTCTCAAGCTCAAGCACAACAAACTTTAGCTCACACACCTCTGTGGTAAAACCATCCTTTCAAAAAGCGGTAAAAATGAGGCCTGTGATTATGTCTGGAGGAGGACAGGAAGGTAGAGAAAGGAGAGGAGTGATATATGCAAGTAGGTTAATCATAATGTTCTGATTTTTGAATTGGATGGGAATTCACAAGGGTTCCTTACGTTGTGTTTTATAAGTTAATATGTGTTTTTTGTAAATTTGATTGTTTCAGATAGTATATTTAAAAGAAAATAAAGGAAAGAAATAATAAAAATGAAAGGGAATGCAAGTAGCAAGAGGGCAGTTTCTTCAGTCTTCTAGAAGAAAAACCTTGTCTTTTTGCTTTGCTACAGATTCTTAGGGGTTATGGTTGTTTATTTTCTAAATTGCCACCCTTAAAACTCTTTTTAAGTCATTGGTGAAAGTGCTTATTAATAGACAAGTGTCTAAAGTAGTTGCTTAGTGTTCCCACCTCCCTTTTGTCCCCTAATGACTTCTCCTCTGACGAGCGTCACCTGGTGGATTGGGGTAATCGGCTGGAGTAACTTGGTTGGTCACCGATGCCTTTCTGGCCAGGCTGACACTGTTCACAGTCACCAGGCAGTCCGAATGGGTGACTTTTGGAAGTCACAGTGACGACGTTATTTTCTCGTTGACAGAAACTTCTATATTTGATTCTATATGTTACTTTCCTACCCGCCTTCAATTCCCATTCTAAATTCAGGGTAAAACTGGGAAGTTCAGATATTTTGCTGCAAGGAGGAGGGAGGCAGCTTGAGTATAATGGGGAAGGTCATTTCAAAAACCGACACTCCTCAGTGTCTTTAGGAGATTTTCCATCCCTGTGTTTGGAAAATTTTCTGTTTTTGTGTATTGGGCTAGAACAACTGGAGGTGATTTTGTCCTCCAGGGTACATTTGACACCGTCTGGAGACATTTCTGGCGGCAGTGTGGTGGTTCTACAAACACCTTGTGTCAGGTGGACGCCAGGGATGCTGCTAAACATCCCCAAAGCACAGAGCACCTCCCACAACAAAGAAGAATCTGGCTCAAAATACCAGTAGTGCCGAAGCTGAGAAACCCTGGCTAGGAGTCTGTTTCCTTTTCCACTTGGGGACAGAGGTTTCCACTTTCACCTGAACAATGAAAGTGCTCTCTTTGAAAGTTGATCGATTCAACAGAGCGTAGAGACATCAGACAGCGAGAGAATGGATGCGCTGCTCCCTAACACCACACCGGCATGGAGTTGTGGTTCGCTTCCTAAGGCTTTTTGTCATCTACGTGCAGTAGTAACTCAGCTAGATTATCTTCCTCCAACTGAGTGTAAGCAACTTAAGGGCAGGACCTGTGGCTCATGCTGTTTTGTATCTTCCGCAGAATCTCTTATAAAGTAGGCGCCCCCCAACATTCTGAAGAATGAATAATGAACTTTTTTACACTTAAAAAGTAAAGTTGAGAACTTTGTCCACAGAGGGCTAGTTGGGAAGGGCTCTGAGGGTTGAGAAGGGCTTGGTAAGGGCTGGGGTAAGAGATATTAACTACTTTACCCAAGACCTCAGTTATTGTGGATTTATAGAATGTTGTTGTCCAAGGGGTCATCTCTCTGAATTCCTTCATTCCTAGAGGAGGAGAGTGAGACTCAGAGAGACTGAGTATTTTACACAAGTTTGCACAGCAAATTGCTGGTAGATGTGAAAGAGTGACTTCATCCTGGTGCTTCCTGTTCACTTAGCTGCTCAGCAAGTTTTCTTCTTAAGGATCTGAATGAGGCCCTGAAATTCAGGGCTCATGATTTTCAGTGACGATGATGTGTGTGCTTCTGAGTGCCTGTGTGTGTGTGCGCACATGCGTGTGAGCACGTACTAAATGTCCACAAGCACTGGGAGTTTGAGCATAGATGTCCCCTGACCTGTTCCTGACTCCCAGCAGTACCTCTCTCCTGGGGATACTGCTAGTGCAACCTGTACTGCCCTGACCATAGAACCCACCACATTTTATTGGGATTGTGAGTTTAACATCTGTCTTCTACACCAGCTTTGGGAGGGCAGGGAGTATACTTGTCTTTTTCAATGCTGAACACCTAAAAGATGCTCCGTAAGTGATTTTCCATGAATACATAAATAAATACTACATCAGAGATGGCCATTTGGGGCTCAGTTCTGGGGAGGATGTTGTTTGGGTGGGTTATATGCTGGTGGTGTAGAGATTACGAGAAAGGGTGGGGTTGTTGAAGACAAATTTTACCTAGGTGGCAAACTTTGGAAGCTCAGCTCCAGGGAGGGCAGGCCTGGGAGGGTGTGGCTGGTGGGACAGACACCTACCCTAGCTGTGCCTTCATGAAACCCGAGACCCCCGGTGGTGGAGAGCCTGGCTCAGGAAGTAGCCACATCTCAGTGTGATTTTTTTGTTGTTGTTATGGGGGCCATTGATATGTGTGGGTTTTTTCCTTAGACTGTAATGTCTGAGCAGTCCGCCCACAGCTTGTTATATGGAAGATGAGATAGCTCATTATCCTGAAAATTCTTCAATAGCTGCTCATAATAGGGTCAGTTAAGTACAGAGTGTCTGCTATCATTCAGAATTTTCCTATTCTTATTGAAGTTAAATCCAACATTATTTTCACACACTATTTTTCTTCATCTCCCACTCTGGGGGGTGGGGTGGGTGGAAAACACACAGGGCATTAAAATGGATGTCAGTTGAACTTAAGATGAGCGGCTCCTGTCCTTGACTGCCTTGAGGCTTCTGTAACTTCTGATGGACTTGGTTCATTAGGAGACCATTTCAGATGGATTCTTTGGGCTCAGTATTTATGTAGAATGACCCTCTGCTCTCTGGAGGGCACCAAAAGAGAAGCAGGACACAAGGTGGGGGAGGGCAAGCAGCATTACTTTCTATTTTCCGTGGAAGCATCTGAAAAAAGAGTAGAGAAGTGTGATAAAGTTCCCATCCTTGGACTAACTTAGTGCTCCCCATTCCTGAGGCCACTGGGACCCATCCTTTCTTGGATGCTTGGTTTCCTCACTGTATCATGAATATGTGCCCCCTCAGGCTTCCTGTCCAGGTTCTTGCTCGTGCTGTTACCTGAAAGACAAGCTCTCCTTGCACCCTTCACAAATCTACGTCTGAGAATCCCTGGTCGACCTTCAACACCTGTTCAAGTCTCCAGTGGCCCATGAAGCCTCTGTCAGAGGCAGGACTGGGATTGGGGGCAAGCAGGGCAGGCAGCATTGCCTTGGTTTTCTGGGAGTGTATCTGAGAGTGAGGAGAGAGCAGTGCTTCTAGCATCCATCCTGAACCTCTTCGCTCTATTACAGTGACATTGACAATATTGAGCACATATTGTATACTAGGCAAGATTTTAAGCACTTCTCAAGACTTATTTATTTCTCAAATCACCCTTTGAGATAGGTGCTATACTATCTCCTCTTTAGAGGGGAGAAATCTCAGGCACAGAGAGAGTAAGTAATTTGTTCAAGGTCATTTAGCTAATAAGGAGGGAACTTAGTTTGAGCTCAAGCGTCTGACCTCAGAGATGATGATCTAATGATACCGTGTCAGACTCTGTGGTTTAGTTGAAAGAGAGCTGGGCCAGGAATCAGAAGGCAGAAACAGTGGTTTTAGTTTTGCCTCATTTTTTTTAAAAATTTTTTGGGAGGTTAGATGATTCTTTTTTTTTTTTAAGTTATAGTTAATTTGCAGTTTTGCCTCACTTTGACTGTTGGGCTTTGGGCAAGTGACTTTGCTTCATTTTGCACCTCAATGTCCTCATTTATAAAATAAGGAGAAGAAACTAGCAGACGTAATGTTATATTTACCACAAAGAGACTATTCATGAAAGCTATTGCTGAAGTCTAGTCATTCTATAAAGTTAAGATTTCACATTACAGTAGTCCCTCCTTGTCCACAGATTTGCTGTCCTCAGTTTTAGTTGCCTACAGTCAGCTGCAGTCTGAAAATATTAAATGGAAAATTTCAGAGCCAAACAATTCAAAATTATTAAATTGCACACTGTTCTGAGTGGCATGATAAAATCTCACACCCTCCATCTCTGTCCTGCCCAAGACAGGAATCATCCCTTTGTCCAGTGAATCCTGCCCGTTAGTCACTTAGTAGCGTCTCAGTTACCAGATCAACTGTCGTGGTATCACAGTGCTTGTGTTCAAATAACCCTTATTTTACTTAATAACGGCCCCCAGAGCTCAAGAATAGTGATGCTGGAAATTCAGATAGTGCTTCTTTTAACTGAATAGGTGAAAGTTCTTGGCTTAAGGAAAGGAAAAAAATCATGTGCAGAGATTGCTAAGATCTATAGTAAGAATGAATCTTTTCTTTATGAAATTGTGAAAAAGGAAAAAAGAATTTCCAAAGAAGACATGCAGATGACAAATAGGCACATGAAAACATTCTCAATGTCACTAATCATCAGGGAAGTACAAATCAAAACCGCAATGAGGTACCACCTCAAACCTGTCAGAAAGGCTCTTATCAAAAAGACAAGAAACAATTGTTGGTAAGGATGTGGAGAAAAGGGAACTCTTATGCACTGTTGTTGGGAATGTAAATTGGTGCCACCACCAAGGAAAAGAGTGTGGAAGTTCCTCAAAAAATTAAAAATAGAACTACCATATGATTCACAAATTACACTTTAGGGTGTTTATCTGAAGAAAGCAAATATACCAATTTGAAAAGATATATGTAGCTCTAAGTTAATTGCAGCATTATTTACAATAGCCAGGATATGGAAGCAACCTAAATGTCCATCAGTAGATGAATGGATACAGAAGATGTGGTGGATATCTAGAATGGAATATTACTGAGCCATAAAAGAAAGAAATCTTGCTATTTGCAGCAACATGGATGGACCTAGAAGGTATTATGCTAAGTAAAGTAAGTCAGACAAAGACAAATGCCATTTGATTTTACTTATATGTGGAAACTAAAAAACAAAACAAACGAACAAAATAAAATAGAAACAGACTCAGATACAGAGAAGAAACTGGTGGTTGCCAGAGGGGAGGAAGGTGTGTGTGTTGGGGCAAACAAAATGGGTGAAGGGGATTAAAAGGTACAAACTTACAGCTATAAAACAAATAAGTCATGGGGATGTAATGTACAGAATAGGGAATTTAGTCAATGATATTGTAACAATTTTGTATGGTGACAGACGGTAAGTAGACTCATCGTGGTGATCATTTTATAATATATAAAAATATCGAATCACTATGATGTACTCCTGAAACTAATATAATATTGTGTGTTAATTAAAATTCAGTAAAAAAAAGAAATTTGTGCTAATTTTGCTGTTACACCTCAGACTGCAAAAGTGACGGCCACAGTGTGTGTAAGTAAAGTGCTTAGTTAAGATGAAAGAGGCATTAAATTTATATGCCAAGATATCGAGAGAGAGAAAGAGAGACCAAATCCATGTAACTTTTATTATAGTATATTGTTATAATTGTTCTATTTTATTGTTAGTTATTGCTGCTAATCTCTTACTGAGCCTAATTTATAAATTAAAGTTTATCATAGTTATGTACGTATAGGAAAAAACATAGTATGTTCAGGGCTTGGTACTGAAATCTGCAGTTTCAGGCATTCACTGGAGGTCTTGAACATTTTCCCCATGAATAAGGGGGAACTGTTGTACTTAGTGTGACATTATTGGCCGTTGTTATCTGCTCATGGGCCTGTCTTGGAAAGAGCATATTATAATCATGTGGGGTGGGTGCTATGTCTTCCACTTTATAACATCCTCTGGTACCACTTGCTGACCTAGAGACTACTTAACTTTTTAATAGGTGCCCTTTAATAGGCTTTTCATAGGTGCTGTCTATGTCCTTGGTTACACCCTAGTCCTTATGAACATCTATAACTGTTCCTTCCCCAAAATCTTGATTTCTAGACTCACTTTTTGAACACTGTATGCTATGTTTTCAGCACCCCCTCTTCAGTGCTCTTCAGTCCCAAAGGAACCTTCAGTCTATGGGGTCTACTGCCTATTCCTCCTCTCCATTGTCCTCCTCAGGCTGAGATTCACGGTTACTGATAAAACACACATCCTTACGTGCACTGAGCCCTCTTACCTGCTCCTTCTCCATTGAATTGTCCTGTCAAAGCCCCAACTCTCTGCCTACCCTGGACCCATGCCCAAGCAGCTAAACGTGGCTGGAGAAAGTACACCACTGTGTTGACTTTCCCTTTGTGAAGACAAATCTCAGTTCCACAATCTGACCACATTCCCTTTGTGAATTTACCTGCCTTCTCTTTCCAGATGCTACTTCAAACCTCCCTTCCCTTTAAAATGCCAACGCTCCTCCCTCCTTTGTGTGGAGGATCTCACTTCTTATTTCCCAGAGACAAATAGGAGTAGTCAGATGAGGATCTCTCCTCTGTGCACCAGGACGTGAACCGGCCTCCCTGCGTGGGAACCATCATGCTCAGCCTACCTCCCGTGTGAGCTGTGCCACCTCTGACGTCAGCCCCTGCAGCTCAGCCCCTGCCCACCACACTGCGGCCAGGCTGGCCCCGTGCCATTTCTCTGGAGAGCCAGGCTTTTCTGCCTCAGGGCCCTCACACCTGCTGTTTTCTCCTCTCCGGTGCTCTTCCTCCAGATCTTTACATGGCCCATTCTAAACAAGCTCTTCCTGACAACTCTATCAAAATAGGGCTCCCTCTCATGCCATCACTTTCAATCACCTTAGTTTCTTCATAGCACAGATTATCTGCAGTGGACTCTTTATTTGTTTACTGTCTGTCTTCCCCAGGAGAATGTGGGCACAACAAGGGGGGGACTTGTCTATCTTGTTCCGTTCCTAGCACCCAGAAGAGCCCCTGGCATATAGTAGGTACACAGTTAATGTCTACTGAATGAATGAATGAATGAGCAAAAAAGTAGGACTATGTAAGTGATCCTGGGTAAATCACTTTTATTGGTGTCAATTTTTCTCATCTATGAAGTAGGAGAATTGGCTCCCCATTGACTAATGCCTATTCCAGGTTCTATTCTTCCTAAATGAAGGTCATTTGGATAACCACGGTCATTGTCCATGATCCAGCCACGGGTTTAGTGTGTGTTTAATGCCCACGAGTTCTGTGTGAATCCTGACGGCATCTGCTGGATCAGATTTCTGCATTGTTTGGCTGCAGTGTTCTAGTCGTGGAAATTGAACAGTGGAAGAAAAATTGAGAATGCTGTGGGCATTTGAGAACGTAAGTGCCAAGAGATGGCAAGGGAATTTAGTAAAGGCTGCTGCCCAGGTTAGGATGCCTTCACAAAGCAGGCAGGGTGGATTCTCAGCCAGGCTCCAGGCTCTGTGGAGAGTGTGTGCTGCGCTCGGCTGACCGTCCTCGGGTAGTCCCATAGGGCGGTGTCCCCAGTGATCTATCTGTTCACTTACACCTTGGCCTGACCAGATGCTAGTCCCGGGGAACTTTCAGTATTAGTCTAGGTAGAAGGGAGACGTGTGTGTTTCCAGTTTGGTAAGGAGAGCCTATGAAGGATGATGTGAATCCTAAAGCTAATAGTAGTAATAGTTACAATGATACTAGATGCCTTTCCTTACACATGTGCCCGTGTACCACAGAGCCAAGGGTTTTATACATTGTCTCATTTAATCTGCGATGGAGAAGATAAGTATGGCAGGTGCTGTTGGTGCCCCACCCACTTCCTGATCCCACCCCTGAGGCCACCAGTGGGTGCAGCGGACATGTCTCATGCCCACTGACATCTTCCCACCTCAAGCTTTCTCAGTTTCTCTGCCTGAGGGATTTTTCTCCTTCTATGCAGTAGCTTGCTCTGCCCACACGCAAGGCAGCTCAGAAGTATAGGGGTCTTAATACCCCGACCCCAGGGTCAGTCTTTAACCAGTAAGGGACAAGAGTTAGTGGATACATACCCCAGCTTCTCCATCCTTTGATGGGACAATTCTGAGGTGCATCACACATGGAACCTAAGAAGGTCCCCAGGAGACAGGGCCTCATTGTCCACCACGATGACCAGTTCACTTCCTGGCTGTTCTCAATCCCTGGTCTCATTTTCTTTCCTCTCTTACTTGTGTTTCTTATAGTCACCTATCTGATTAAAATAGAGTACCTGAGCCCAAATCCTCCTCCCAGGGTCTACTTTTGGGGGAACCCAAACTAAGGCAATCATTGCTCCCCATTTTGCAGATGAAGACACTGCAGAGAGAAGGAGCAGAGAAATCTCCATGCCCCCAGTTTATGTTTCTCTTTAACCAGTTTGGAGCTTTCTAGACTGACTCCCATCTCCCTAAGTAAACCACAATCATCTTCAGTCACCAGATTCTTAGGCCTCCGCCCTACTGTTTCTGAGATCTGAAAGCATTTGACTCTGTTTGATCTCTGGCAAGGAGCAGGCATCCCTGTGGGGCTGGAGGTGGGACTCATGTTGAGACATGCAACCAAGACATCTAGGCCTACCTGGTTGAAAACAGTATGACACATTCTGGACACTCCAGCCTTAATGCCTGGGTAGATGTGATTGGACAGGCCGTGTTTGTCCTGCTGTGCTGCATGTTGCAGTGACTTGAGATACAGGTGTGACTTTCTTCTTTTTCAAAGTCTCTTCTCCACCCCCAGAGATCCGGGCAGCGTGTGGGTCACAGCATATCCTTGGGGGTTTGGGGTGAGCTTTTTAGCTCAAAGTATTAGAGGGAGGGAAAGAAACTTACCAGCAGGGGTGGTGGAACCCAAGCCAGGTATTTGGAACCGGGAAAGGTGGGATGATTTTGAAGGAGGAAGTGTTGGGGGAAGGAAGAGGATTATGCTTTCTGGATCACAGTGAGGTCTCTAGCCTAGCATCCTCCTTGGTGACGTTCTGGTGTCTGGAGCCCTCGTGACTGCAGCACTGTCTATATGGAGAAGCAAGGCTCGCTTGATCAGGAGTATGCAGCAAGAGTGTTAAGACTCTGGTATAACAGGAGTAATGACCTTTGCTCCTTGGGGCTGTTAGGAGGGTGGGGATTACGGCAGATGAGAGGACTCACAGCCTAGCACACCGTGGCCTCTTGCCTGTCGGCCTTCCTCTGTGCCTTTCCACGGAGTGGCAACTCACTGAAAGGGAAGGTTTCTCCCCCTTTATGTCTGTGATATGGACTATATAACATAGTATGCAGAAGAAATCTTCTGTGAGAGGTGTTCATTGTAGGAAAGGTCTTGATTATTTAATGGGGACTTCCCTCTCCTCCCTGTAAACTGAGGAACATTAGCTGCGAACTGCTGTTGAGAAGGACGTCAGGTTCCCAGCTTTCTAGCTGGAAGAACGGTGGATGAACAGTGGTATGGGTGAGAATTATCTGGGGGAGCAGGTTCAAATACAGATTATCTTTCAGTGCCTGCAGAGATGCAGATTTAGTATGTGTCTACACCAGGTGGTTTATCTGCTTCTTCTAAGAGACCACTTTGAGTATCAGTGATGCTGACAACACCAGCACCCTCAAATTCATGATGCCTTGTGTTCCCAGAGCCCCATCCCTAGTGTTCGAGGTGTCACTGAGAGGCACGGTTTCCCTCTTTCTCAATGAGAGATAGCTTTCCAAGGCAAGCCCTTAGCAATAACAAAATGGCTCCTGGCCAGGGACTCCCATGTCATGAGCTACATCACTTCCTGGGGACAGTCCCAGGACAGAGTCTTGGCATCTCTTCAAGGGAAATCCACCACTTTAAATGAATTGTTCCTTCACTCCTTCATAGGAGCAGAAAACTTTCCCCCAACCTTGACATCATGCCTACTGCTTGACAATCCAATTCAAGTGTTCTGTTCTTGGGTCTCAGACTGCACATTTGTCCTTGAGCCAAGAAGAATGTGGGGCAGCCTAGCTGTAATTCAGTTGACTTTCATGGGTAGGGATGGGAAAGGTCCTGAGGTCTCTTAGGGAAAAGCATTGGTCCCCCTTCCCAACATGGGCCAGGAGGGTCACCTGGAGCTTCTCAAGTCCACAGACATAAAAGTCCCAGCTAGGCTGTGTGGTGAGCTCTCAACATCATTGCAGGCCAGCAGGACCACACTGAGACTTAGCTTTTGGCCCGCGACCCAGCAGTCTGCTTGCTGATCTGTGAGGAGGCCCTTTATGGTTCCTGTTCATTTCTGTGTCTGCCAGCTCCAGCACATGCTTTCCTCTATCTGATCTCTCATCCTTCCTTTGTGGTTCTCTCTTTTACTCCCTCTGTTCCCTCTCTGCATTTTCCAGCCCTATACAGTTGAAACATCTGTCTTAAATCTGCAGTGCTAGTCCAAATGTTTACTAGGCTTATTTAACAGGAAGAACAGTGGTAAGTGCTTCTGTTTGTTTTACTGAGTGATCCCCAGGCAGGAAAAAAGAAAATCCTCTGCCTACAAGAAAGGTACAGTCACCCCAAATTTGTATTCATAAGGAGGAGGAGAAGATTAATATTGTGATTATAACATCACTCATCAGTATTGGTCAGATCCCTTTCTGCCATCTCATCAGCAGCAACCTTGCTGCAGACCAAAGCCTGAGGAAGGAGAGCATCTTCGAGGGTTGGCTGAGGTGAGGGACAGTTGAACCATCACATCCTAAGCCCAAAGGGAGCTATATGCTTTTTAAAAACAACTATATTGAGGTATGATTGACATACGATAAACTCCATATTTAAAGTGTACAATTTGATACATTTGAATGAGTGCACACACCTATGAAACTATTACCACAGTGAAGACAGTGACCATATCCATTACAAAGTAATTACAAATATTACTTTGTAATCCTTTGTTGCTGTCCCTCTGGTCCCCTCTGCCAACCTAAGCAACCACTGATCTGCTTTCTGTCACTGTAGGTTGGTTTGGATTTTCTAGAGTTTTATCTAAGTGCATTGTGTGTTCAATAGTCCCTGCTTTTTATTGCTGAGAAATATTACATTGTATGCATAAACCACGATTGTTAATCCAGTCACCTCTTGATGGATATTTGGGGCATTTCCGGTTTGGGTATATGATAAAACTGCTATAACATTTGTGTATAAGTCCTTGTATGGATAATATATATTTTCTTTTCTCTTGAATAAATACGTTGGAGTGGAATGCAGAGCCGTATGGTTTTTTAAGAAGCTGCAGGGATGATCAGAAAGAATCTAGGTCTGGCAGTCAGGAAATCTGGGTTTAATCTCAGTTTTTCTAGTTACTAGATGTGTGACCTTAGGCAAGGCACTTAACAACTCTGGGTATTGGTTGCCTGTCTTTCAAATGAGATGAAAACTAATCTGTCTCACACACACAGATGAGAGCAGGACCAAGGGACATAACCCAGGACATTGCCAAGTTTAAAGACTCTACAGGGCACTATGAAGAATAGGCTCCCAGAGGGATAATTATATGCGTTAGGTCTTTCTTTACCAAGAGAGAGAACTGTCCAAAGGCTTTGGAGATGAAGAATTGCATTTGGTATTTTCTTGTTGCTCCCAGAAGCTGTTTCTTTCTTTTTCCCACCTTCCACATCCCCTCCATATTCTGTTATGATTCTCCTACAAAGACAGGCCCATTGAGCAAGAGTGAACTATTAAACTCATTGATTGAAGCAAGTCATAGTTGTAATTAACTTTCCTCTCCTGCCTTTGGTTCATAAATCCAGATTGGTAAAAGCAAAGCAGAAGAGTGGTATCATAGAGCTTAGATGTCAAGAAAGCTCTATGGTCCTTTAGAGTTTTACTAAGAAAAAGTTGTCAGAGTTGTCAGAAGGTTGTGTATTTGGGTCTGGTTTCTTAGGTCATCTTCTCTTCTAAGAGGTGTTATGCACAGTGGTTAGTGTGTTTGGAGTGTGACAGGCTTGTGCTCATGTCCAAGTCTTACTATGTACTGACTGCTGACCCCTGACTATATGTCTTGGGGATACTGCTTCACCTATAAGACTCCATTTCTTCATTTGTCAAATAGGAATGTTCACAATAATGCTTACCCAACTCAATTGTTCTGAGGATTAACTAGAGTAAGGTGTGCATTTATTCTTTGAAAGTATAAAATTTTACCAGACCTTTGTAGCTGTCTTTCTCTCCAGACTGCATGTCTTTAGGAAGGAATGATCCTTCAATGGATGAATTGGGTGAACCTACACATTTTGTTGGGGTGGCAGAAGTCATCCATCATTGTCAAGATATTGTCCTCCATATCTGAGGATATCGGTTCTCCTAGTATTGGTCACTACTTTGAGTTAAGTCAGTGGGCTGTCAGAATGAAGAGCAAGTACATTTACTTCACAGCAGTCATCCAAATATTATTGTATAACTTAAACCATTTTCTTAGCAGAGGTCTTCAGAATGTGGGCAGAGAGTGGGCATAGGTAAAAGTGATTGGGAGTGCAGAACCCTGGACCATACAAGAGAAATGTAAGGGCATCTAAATGGGTAGGAAATGACAAAGTTCACCTTCTCACTTATTTTTAGGACCACTCCTGGCCGGGGGGAGGCAGTTTACTCCATCATTTCATGGTTGCATCATTTCAGTACACTTGTTCTTGAGCTCCTTTAAACATTTTATTGTTCTTTTTCTGCTTCCCAAAGCCATCCGTGTGTCTATACTCTACCACTGGGGACAGTTTCTTACTAGATCAAACAACACTCTACCGGTTAAAGAGAGTTTCTCTTGCCCATGTTATTTTATTTATTCTGAAAATTTTTCTGTGAATTGGTGAAGAAAACAGATAATGCTATCTGCATTATAGAAATGGAAAAACAGAAGGATAAAGAGGCCAAAGGTCTTTTTTGAGATCTCAAAATTAGTGGCAAAACCAAGTGGTCAAATATTTAGAATGTTAAGTTACTGAGGCTGCTGCCCTAGGCAAGACTCCAGGACTCAAAGGTCTTGTTCTCACAGGGGCTGATTCTAGTCAGAGGAGGATGATTCCTACCAGAGGCAAAACTGGAGAGTGTAGTTAACTAGGGCCGCCTGTGACAAGGGTATTATACTCTTGGCCAACATTACCCCCTTGGCCAGCAAATCCTGAACAGGTGGGCAGAGTGGGCACCAGCCTGATGCTGCTTCTCTGTGTGCTAGCCCTCTTTGTGGCTGGAGCCAGACACAGAGATTCTGCTTTCTCCAGTTCCTCTCTGCAGCATGTTAAATTTGGAAGGGATTTTTGGCTCTTTTTAATGAGGAAACTGAGGCACAAAGGAATGTGGTAACTCACTTGAGGTTATGCATCTAGTTGATGAAAACTCAGATCTCACTTCCATTTCAGCGTTCTTTCAGTAGCACCGTGCGTCTCCCTCTCAAACTCCGAGAACTGGGTCTGATGGGCTTTTGTGCGTTGACCATCTGGAATAAGAAGCACCGTATCTACCATTTACTACTGTCCATCTCTGAGGGGGCGGAGGCGTTGGTAGCATGGTACCTGCTTCTCCTCAGAGATGGGGCCACAGAAACACTAGAATTTGGTGAGTTCTTTGAGAAGACGGTCACTCACTGTCATGAGTGCCCAAGTCTTTACACCTTTGCCCACCTGTGGGCTTGTCACTCACCCTTTCCTCCTTGTTTCTCCATCAACCTTCTGAAAATGAAACCATCTTCAGGAAGTCTAGGCTTCCAGAGAGCCAGATAGGGTGACTAAGAACAAGGAAATGGGCCAGTCCAAGGAATAATTATGAAGTAGGTAGCATTTGCCTTTAGATCCTCTTGTCCATCATATCTCTTCACTCCCCTCACTTTCCTTTTTGTGCTGCTTTCCTGAACACCAAGATACTAACCATTCTCACTCCTCACCTTCCTGGACCTGCCCCAAGTAGGGTGCTTAGTGGTTCATGCCTCCTGCCAAAAATCACTATTCTTTGTCCTGAACCGTTGCCAAGGTACCAACTAGTAATACTCCAGTGGACAAATATATGTGAGGACTTAGTGGCTGAGAATGCTTTATTGTGTTACGATCTATGGTGTATTTGCATTTTGAAGGAAGCCCTAAAGCTTACTATGACTCAGTCAGAGTCTTTTGGGACATGCAGCCACTGTAGCAGGCTGATGGGGGAGACTTAAATGATTCTAACCCTTATATCACATCACACAGAGGCAGCCTTAGGAATCAAGAAGACATCAACCTCCATGGTGAATCCCTAGCAGCCTCCTTTTCATAAGTGTGAGGTTTCAAGCACCACCTGATTGACTGAATTTCCCCCATATTTTCATAACCTCTAAATTCAATATGTCTCTTCTTGAACTTAAAAAAAGAAAGCCAAAAAGTGTCATTTGTGTGACCTTAGTACATAGTCATACTTCACCCTTGACGCTTACTTCTCTGGCAACCTGAACATATTGGGAACATGGCCATAGCCCTACTCTCAATTTGTAGGGTCTAAGACACAAGTGCAAATGGCAGCCCATATAACATATGTCTAAATTTTTCATAATTGTAAATCAAGCTAACAGACTATTACATTCAGTGTGTCTATCCACCAGTCTTGATAATTGTACCTTCCTAATGGCAACATTGACAAATATGTTTAAAGCTATGCTTATTATATGACTAAAGGTTGGCAGAAAATCAAAGATGACAGAATTTAATTGTTCCTGTGCCTATTGGGAGTCAATTTTACTTTTGATGATGTTTGGCTAATTAATAAAATAAAGGCATATATGTATTTTATTTTCTTAATTTAATTTTAGCAAAAATCACCAATTATGAGATGATAAGATATTCACCTATTTGACTTCTTATTGACAGTCGTGGTCTAAGGAATAAAAACTATAATTGTAATAAAAGTGTACAAATGAAAATATTTTCATAAAAATATAATGCACATAAAACATAAAAGTTGTAATTGTATTTATGTATGCTTTCAGAAAAGTTACTTATCTTCTAAAATAGTTAAAGGTATTATAATAAAATACAAAATATAAACTATAATTAATGGCATCCAATTTTAAAATTGAAGTTTATAAAAGAGTGGACTTTTTCACTTATTTTTTGAAAACATAATAAATCTTATAAGAAAAAATTATTCTTAGTTTTAGTATCCAATGTCCATCTACATGCTAAAGATTCAGTATCATGCTTCATGAATGTTACACATAGATTTATACAAATATATAAATTTAAGGGTTATGTGAATTGTTGAATAGGTAAAATGTTCCCTAGTCACCCTGTGCAACTGTTTTGAATATTGTGCTTATTCACAATTACCTGTGAAGTTATGAACTGGAACACAAAGAAAGGTGTGAAAAAAATGCTCAGCAGTGCCGGGAAACCAAAGTTATGCAAGAGTCTCTTGAATTCAAGCTATCTACAGGGAGAGATTTGACAAGATAACTCAGATGCCTATTCTTTTAGCTAAGCAGTTAGTTCTCATGCTCAATTTTTCCACATTCTGAAGTAGCGTCAGTATCCATGTCAGCAGCCGTGAAACCCGCAAATGTTTATGGCATCCAAACACAGCTGCTTCTTGTTTTGAGGGAGGACACAGGGAGAGAGATGTGGAGAAGACTCCCCTGGGGCCTGAACAGTGGTGATCATGAGAGTGAATGTTTAGGGTTACTGGTTGTGCGGTGGCAGCAGTGAATGCTGGGTCTGAATGAGAGAGGCGCCAATGTGTTCTTTAATCACTGTATTTTATTTTGTTTATTTGTTTGTGACATATATCGGCTTCTCTGAAGTATGAGGCCTTCTCTAAAATATGTCACCAGGAGGGACAAAGATCCCTCTCGTCCAGGTCTAGGGTAGCTGTGCACGACTATATTAGTCTAAGGGTTCTTCAGACATACAGAGCCAACAGGAGATATAGATGTATATATAAAACATAGAAATAAATAAATTCATTTATAAATAAATGTGATAAAATATAATGTAAACAAAAATTAAAATATAGTAAATGGTAAAATAAATATCAAAGCATAAATAAAACATACACAAATTATTAATATTTATTAATATTCATGTCATTAATTTGTATAACATAATAAATAATAAATTAAATATGTTAAAAATATAATATGATGAAATATACAAATAAATAGCATATTAAATATACATAAAATATATATATTATAAGAAATTGGCTTATGTGATCATGGAGGCTGAGGTGTCTCAAGAGCTGCATTTGGCCAGCTGGAGACCCAGGAGAACTGATGGTGTAGTTCTAGTCTGAGTCTGAAGGACTGAGAGCCAGGAGAGCCAACAGTGTGTCAATCTGAAAGCCAGCATGCCCAAGAGCTGATTTTTCAGTTCAAATCTGAAGGAAAAGACCACTGTCTTGGTTTAAGCAGCCAGGCAGGAGGAGTTCTCTATTTCGGTCTTCAGTTGATCAGATGAGGCGCACCCACATTAGAGAGGGCAGTCTGTTCTACTCAGTCTACCTATTCAAATGTTAATCAGGTCCAGAAACACCTTCCTGGGCATACCTAGAATTATGCTTGACCAAATGTCTGGACTCTTTGTGGCCCAGTCAAGTTGATACATAAAATTAACTGTGATAACAACCAAGACCCAGAAAATATGCAGAAAGATCTCTCCAGGTAGATGTTTCCACATGCATGGGCTCAGGCTCATGACTGACGCTTGGAAGATGGGACATTTGTGCAGAAACTCTCCATTATCGACATTCGTGATGGCATAGCTAATTCTGTAACACTAAATTCTTGCTTCTGAGTAACCTAACAGATAAAGGTACATGTAGTAAACTTGATATAAAAAGGTGAGGAAATGCATAAAATGGTAGAAATACCTCATCTAAAACTGTCCCAACATTCTGAGTATTCATAGCACAGTAGGGTTCAGTTATCAGGAATATTTACAAGCATGGATAGCTCACTCCCCAGTGACTTCAGATCACATGAAATGCAGCATTACGTATGCACACATGGTAAATATACCCAGTACAGTAACTGAGTACTTGTCAGGGAGCACTAGGTTTTTAAAGGGAATTATGAAAGAAGTAAGGAGTGAAATCTTTGACTGAGGAGCCTGAATCCAAGGAAGGTCCAAATATATATCCATAAACACAGGCCATAGAAATGTTCTGATGTGTGTATAATTATACACACTTCATTCTTTGGCTTTCCACTTATCCACAATTGGATAATTTAGACCTAGGGCATGCAACACTGATGGTGATTTTTCTGGCCAAGGACAGGATTTTCAAAGAAAACTAGGAAGGAAGTATTTCTTGGATGTTCACATGTGTCAGGTAGTAAGACAGTGGTTTTATGTGCATTATCTCACTTAATCCTTTTAATAGTTCTGTGAGGTGGACTTTTTACAAATGAGGAAACTGAGTCTCACAGCAGTTAAATGTAGATTCAAATATAGATCAGCCTGACTCTAGAGCTACACATAATTCAAACAGACTAGCAAGAAAAGACCTAGCCACCCTCGGAGAGCCAACCATTTTTGAGAATACTGGAAAGTCACATGAAGAAATACTGATAAACCCATTACAGATCGTTCTATCTTTTTGTTAAAGTACTGAGGGATGTCAATCAACTATGGGTTGATAGCCTGTTTAAATTTACTGAATGCAATCTGAGTTATATTACTGTTATGTAATAGTCAAATAATTTGACTTTTGGTTAATTTCCAGCCTGAGCTGTCCCTCATTTTAATCTGAATAAATTGAATTTGACTTTTGACTTTGAATTATGGAGAGCCAAAGTGTCCTAGCATGAACATTTTTGTGAGCTGGTAGTCCTCAGAGATCCCACCAGGATGGATGTTGGGGAGGAAAGGTCATTCTCCTTTTCTAATCATTACAAGCAAGTTAGCTAATGTGTGCTATATTAGTCTGTCTTGTTATTCTTTGTAAACCAGTCCATAAAGATGACCCAGTTCAACCAGGTCCTCTCCTCTGCCCTTGATCCTAGCAAGAAGGTTCAGAGTTATAAACAAGGTTACTATATATAACATGCATTTTTATATTATAATGTTATATTATTGTAATTATATTTATAATAGGTTATTATATTTAATAAAATAGCAGTCATCTTGTACCATGACACAGTGCTTTATAGGGACAAGGCTTAGAGACACATGGCCCAGCACATCTTTAGTAAATATTACTGATAACCAGGATGAAGTGGGTATGCTGAATTGGACACTTTATTTTGAAACTTCAATCAGAATTAGAAAAAAATGCAGAAATGAACACTCTACTCGAGTTAAGATTTCTTTTTACAGTGTCTTGCTACCTAAATAAAATAGAGCCTCTGTGCTCCACCAAATCTTTGCAGGTAATTAGTGTCAATGATTTATATCGGAGAAATCACATTATTCCTGTATGCAGAGATGTAAGTGGTTATTTCAGAACTGGCTAGTGTGGTTTAGATTTTGATCTGTAGCTTTGGATTTCTTGTGATTCATATTGATTGCTCCAATTTGTATGTTGCTTTGCTCTGTAGGTTCCTGATCCACTTGCTCTTTGGCCATGGTGATAGGTTTATGTTTCTAATTTTCCATTTTCTTTTATTCTTGGATTTTCAGTGTTTGTACTCAAGGTGGCTTTCTTTTTTTTTTTTTTAAATAGTTCTTGCTTTTGTTTATTTGCCCTGCTGTTAGGCCTGTCTGACCTTGTCCATGAGATAATGGAAATGAAAGTGTTTGTAAGTTGTATAACATTATTTAAATGTAAGAGATGACTACTATTTTATTAAAAATAATAACCTTGTTAATAGCTCTGAGTCTTCATGCTGAATCAGAGGCAAAGAGGAGCACCTGACTGGACAGGTGGCTCATCTTTATGCACTGAGATCCTAGTTCACAATGGATCTAGCAACGAATGTCATGGCTAAATTCTCTGCAAACAGGGATTACAGTCGATGTCTAATCTTGAAAATAGAGGCACGAGCCTAAAAAGGTGACAAAGGTCTCACAGAGGGCAGCTCCAACAGCCTGACTGGTCCTACTTAATGCCTGAATCTTAACTTATGCTCACACCCTGATTTCAGAGGCCTGAAATACTCTTCCAGACCAGGACTAGGCCTGCCTCCCATCTTTACCTCCTGTGCTCTGTCAGGAATCTTGTAGGCTGTGTGGCAACATTGGGGAATGTCTTTGGTGACTCTCTTGGTCCACATGAAAATTCACACCACCGTTTAGAAATCAATCCTAAAGTGGTTTGAGAACAGAACTTTCATCTTACTTATAGACTTCTACCTCCCCATCAAGTGGTCCTACTAAGTTTAGGTGTGTAATAAAACCAGGCCCTATCTACAGTCACTCTCTTTCAATTGGTATAAGACCAGGTGCAGAATATGGCTATAGTTGCCCTTAACTAGCTTGTATCTAGAGTTAATTCCCAACTTTTGAAAAGTTGCTCTTTGTTTCATCTAAGCAATCATTAGTGGAATCCATACCAATCTTGGAGAAACAGGTTCTTATTGGCTCTTCAGTAGATTGGAAATGCAAAATTTTCTTCTGGAGAAGGAAAGGGTTTAAGAGTCCCCCTCTCCCCTCTGCAAAAATAATTGTGTAGTGTGTTGAGGGTTGGTTTGGGGAGGTGAGACAGTGTTTTATAAAAGGAGATAACCTCTATGACTGGGTATCTCTAGGATTAGCACAGACACCCTCGTGAGGTGCGCAGTATGTGAGTCCCTCTTTGTCCTCACATTTCCACCTTGTTATTCATTCATTCAACCAATAATTACTGAGCACTTATTTGGTGATAGGCAGATACTGTGTTAGGTGATAGGGACATCCTGTCTGATAATTGTCCTGGATCTGGAGGTCATCTGAGCTGCAGCTTGTATGTGGGCTTTAGGTCAGACAGATCTGGGTTCTAGTTCTTTCTCCCCTTTTGATATTTGTGTTACTCTGTAAATGTACTCAGTAACTCATCATCTGAATCTTACTTTATGCGGTTGTAAAATTGGCTAACAATTATCACATAAAACTGTGGTGAAGACTCCATAAATGATGAATATAACACTCCATGCTGGACACACAGTAGGTCTCTCACTTATTAATCGATAGTTGCATCCTCCACACTCATCTTCTTCGTCACCATGTCAAACTCACTGATTGCTTTTTGCTTGAGGCAACTTGGCCTCCAAGTAGAATTTAATAGTGTCTAAGTCTTTCTGTGAATAGGTGTATGGATAAAATATTTTCAGTAGATGTAAATCCCAGTTCAGGATTCTAAAAATGTATAGACACAGTCCCAGTTCAACATTTTCTTTTTAGCAGCATGATTAAAGGTCTGGGTTTCTTTTTTTTAATTTGAGCAACTAAATTAATCAAAATGGTCATGCTGGTAAGCTGGGCAACCATTAAAATAACAAAACAAAGAATTATAGATAGTAATCAACAATAGAGATAGAATGGAATCATAAAAATATTTAATCCAAAGAAGGGAGAAAAAGAGGAAAGATGGAAGAAAAGCAAATGCAAATATAAAACAATAGCAAGACAGTAGATTTAAACCCAACTATATCAATAATCACGTTAAATATAAGTGGTCAAAATATTCCAATTAAAAGACAGAGATGGACATATTGGATAAAAAAAGCAAGATCCACTGTATGCTTTTTACAAGAAGCCTACTTTGAATATCATGACAAAATGCATTATAAGTAAACTGATGGAAGAGTTACATTAAAACTAATCTAAAGACAGCTGGAGTGACTATATTAATATCAGACAAAGTAGATTTCAGGGCAAAGGATATTACCAGGGATAAAGAGGGTCATTTAATAATAACAAAGGAGTCTTCTCATCTATAGGACATAACAGTCCTAAACATTTATTCACCTAGTAACAGAACTTCCAAGCATGAACCAAAAATTGATAGAATTGTAAGGAGGAAAAACAACCATACAGTTTTATTCAGAGATTTTTAGCACCTCCTCTTAATGATAGATGGAACATATATAGAGAAAACCAATAAGGATATAGAAGAACTAAATGACACTATTTTCTTACTTGACATAATTGACCTTTATAGGACATGGCATCCAACAACAGAAGAATACAGAGCACTCTACACCCAATAATCTAGCACCTGACACATCACTGTATTCATTTGACTGTCATCAGGAAAATGCTTCTGTTAACAGTAAATACCGTTGTTCCGGGCTTCACCAGGGCATGAGAAATCCCACAGAATTCCTGTTAGAGCTGTACTGGCCCCCCTGGGGGCGTTGCTGCTGAACATCTTAGTGGAAGCTCCAGGAGGTCTTTGTTTCAACAGCAAGGCTTACCTGCTCAGGATGAAGTCAGCGATTGAATCTGGACCAAATAGCTTACCCATATATTGTCATCTTGTTGAGGAGAATAGCAGCCTCTAAACTTTGTCTAGATTTATTAAAATATAAATGGTATTGCCCTCACGCGCTTGGTGTCAAAAAAAAAACAAAAAAAAACATGATAACAATGCCAGAGTTAGGCACATCCAAAGATTTTATGCCATTTCTTTTAGGATATCTGAACTGTTGAAATCAGTCAAACAGCAGAGATCTCCAAAAAAACTTTCCTGAGAGATTTTACTCCCTTAAGATAATGTATTTCAAGACACATCTTCCTACCCGCTACCTTCCCAGAGGGAGAAAATTTGAAGCCATAAGAATAATGGTCAAGTACACATGACGTCAAATACACATGTTATGAGCTTTATATTATAAAACATAAATATAACTTACATAATAATACAACAAATTTATATTTTGATCAAGGAAAGAAGAGATGAGTAGCCCTACCATTATCAAATTCTGGTGAACTGTTCCTCTTGGAGATCAACGTACAAGTGAAGGATGGAGGAGATAAACAGTCACAGCCACATTGTACCCTGTGTACATCTCACCGTGAATCTTGGCTGCATCTTGTGTTTCTATACTCCAGATGGGCTTCCTCCACAGAACTGCCCCTCCTGTGAACGTGAAGCGATGCCCAGATTATGGTACACACAGTAATTTATCACAGTCTGCCTTCAAGTGATATTATACCACTTTAGGTATAGTATAAAAATTTTACAATGGTGTACTTCCGTTTCTCTCCTCCTGGCCCTCGTGCTATTCTTATCATAAATTTTACTTTTATGTATGTTATAAACCCCCACAATGAATTTTTATTACTTTTGCTTAAATAGCCAACTATCTTATTCAAAGTAATTTAAATAATGAGTTTAAAAGTATATTCTTACCAGTTTAGTTACGATTTCCAGTACTCTTCATTTCTTTGTGTAGGTTCGAATTTACATTTGCTACCATTTTCCTTCTGCTTGAAGTACTTCCTTTAATGTTTCTTGAAATGCAGATCTACTGATGAATTCATTTACCTTTTGAGTGTCTGAAAAAAAATCTTTAACTTTATTTTTCATGAGGTGAAGAATTCTATGTTGACAGTTTTTCCTCGTTCAGTACTATAGAGATGTCACTCCATTGTTTTCTAGTTTGCATCATTTCTGAGGAAAAATCTGCTTCCATTTTTATCTTTGTTCTTCTGAGCGTAACATGTATTTTTTTTTTTTTCCCTCCAGCTGCTTTTAAGATTTCCTCTCTATCGCTGGGTTTAAGAACTTTGATTATAATGTGCCTTAGTGTAGTTTTCTATGTTTCTTATTCTTGGAGTTCATTGAGCTTCTTGGTTATGTGGGCTTACAATTTTCATCAAATTTGGAAAATTTTCAGCTAATATTTTTTCAAATATCCTCCCTTCTTTTTTTCATTTTGGAAAGTTTCTATTGCTCTGTCTTCAAGTTTATTAATGCTCTCTTTTGCAATGTTTAATCTGTTCTAGTATATATTTTTATCTCAGGCATAGTATTTATCTTTAGAAGTCAGATTTTGGCCCTTTTTTATATCTCTCATGTCTCAGTTCACATGCTAAACTATTCTTTTGCCTTCTTGAACATATGGAATATAGTTTTAATAATTCTTTTAGTATCCTTGTTTACTAATTCTATCATTTGTATCAATTCTGAGTCAATTTTAATTTATTGATTTTCTTTCTAATTATGGTTATATTTTTCTGCTCTTTGCACACCTGGTCATTTTTTATTAGATACTAGATACTGAGAACTTTACCTTGTTTGGTGTTATATATTTTAATATTTCTTTAAATATCTTTAAGCTTTTTTTCTGGGACGTTATTAAACTACTCTGGAATAGCTTTGAGCCTTTCAGTTCTTGTTTCTATGCTTTGTTAGGCATGATCTGAGCAGTGTATTCTAGGTTTAATTTTCCCTGCTACTGAGGCAAAACTCTTCTTTGTATAAATATTAGAGTTTTGTGCTTTGGCTGGTGGAAAGAAGTGCAATTTCTTTCTATCTCTAATCCTTTCAAATGATTTTCCCCCCGGTCTTGAATAGTTTTCTCACGCACTTTAGCTGATCAGTACTCAACTTAACTCTGGAGGAGAACCTTCTTCAGATTTGTAGAATTCTCTCTCTTTTTCTGTGCATCTCTCTCCTATCCATTACTCTGCCCTGAAAACTTAACTTCTCCAGGACTCCCAGCTCCTTGTCTTCAACTCAGGGAGACCATGATGTGAGTCCTTCTCCTTTCACCATGACCTGGAAATTCTCTCCAGGTAGTCTACTAAGTGTGTAATGGAATTATGTCTAAAAAAAAATCAATGTACATACCTCAATTAAAAAATACTTCATTGCTAAAAATGTTAAATCATCATCTGAACCTTTAGCAAGTCATAGCAGCAACATTAAAGATCACTGATCACAGATCACTATAAAAATATAGTGATGAAAATGTTTAAAATATTGCAAGAATTACCAAACTGTGACACAGAGGCATGAAGTGAACAAATGCTGTTGGAAAAATAGGACTGATAGACTTTCTTAATGCAGGGTTGCCACAAGCCTTCAATTTATGAAAATGCAATGTCTGCCAAACTCAATAAAAGGAGGTCTGCCTGTAATGTCGAGAGTCCTTAGTATGCATGCAAGGCTCCTGTGTACTTGCGAATCCTCATTTCTAACACCTTTACCTCACCATTCTACCCTGCACTCTAACTAAGCCCCTGCAGTCTGCCGCATACACAGCAGTGGTGTATGGGTTCTGGAGTCACAGCCACGGTTCAAATCTTGCTTAATGTCTGCCTGATCTTGGGAAATTAACTTCTATAATATCTTATCTGAAAATAAGAGTACTGATACTACATACCTGCCAGGGTTATTGTGAACATTAAATGAAGTAATATGTGTGAAGTGCTCCACAGGGTCTTGCATAGAGTAAAAGCTCCATTAACAAAATTTATTACTGTAATGATTCCCCAAATGCATCACGTTTCATTTCTTTGCCCTCTGGTCCTGCTGCCTGGATGTTCTCCTTTTCCTGCTCTGTACACTCTTCCCTGTTATGTCCTGCTCCTCTTTGCAGATGCATCTCTGGCTTTACCTCGTGTGGGAGGCTTTCCCTGGCCTTCTGCTCTTAGTAGGATGCTCTCATGTTCCACGGTGCCCCATTAGTGTTTTGAGATTGTTTTTCCTCTTTCATCTCCACACAGGGGAGGGAGACTGTGACTCATGGTTAGTGGCCAATTCTGTTAGCTGGATGAATGAATCAATGAAGATTGGCTCTTAAAAACTGTTGAATAAAATGATGAAAAGGGCATTTACAAAGCCCTGACATAAATAAAATGTAGTTTGAATGAACACCAGTAGAGGCCTCAAAATTCCTAGACGAAATCGAGAGAAATTGAGAAGTGGTGTGTTCAGGGACACAACGTGGCCAGTCACCACTGCTTTTTGAGCCTCTCTGTGAAACTGCCATCAGAGGCTGCAATTCAATGACAAGTAATGCTACTTGGCAAGGAAAAGAGCAAAGCCTGGTGATGAGAAGAAAAAAAAAATGCAAGAAAATGAAAATCAGGAGCCAAACAATGTGAGAAGAGCCTCCTACCCCCATCCTCACCCCACGGCCCAGGCGCCCAGCATTGAGGGCATTATCTCCGCACAGCCGGAATGTTAGGAAATGCCTGCTAGTGTTGACATTACCCCACATATTGAAATCAAGGTGGATTGGTGAACAATCACTTTAAAACTTAATTGTCGGAAACCCGCGGGTTAAGGCTCTTAAGCTAAAGCCTGTTGGCTTGATGGCAGTTTTGGTGCTTGCTCTCTTTTTCATTGTTTTTATTTTTGGTCTCTCTTGTTCTCTTGATTTTGATGGCAGAAAGTAGAGCTCTTTTTAATTGTATTTCCTAAGGCAGGTTAAGGGACGTCCTGCTCGGCTTTTCTGAGTGTTTGTTTTTTTTTTCTTTCCTCCCTCCACTCCCTTTTTTACTTCCTTTCTCTCTTCCTTGTGTTCTAGCCCCTTAGCAACACCTGCCTCTTGTCCTGCAGCCTTGCACAGACATTTGGGAATCCTGGTAAACCCAATTCCTACCCTCTCCAGCCTTCCTGGAGTCCTGGAGGCTGTATTGAAGGAGATTCCTCATGACTGAGTCATCAGTGACATACTCAGAGCCCTGCCAGCATCCCCTCCTCAGGGAACCAGTTCCCCTGATGATCCTGGAAAGAATCAGAAATGGAAGACCTCTGTGGGACAGAAAGGTCTTCCATTAAACACAGATTGGAGGCTGTTACAGTGATGGTCCATCTCGAGGAGAGCCTCACATCAAACTTATGTTTCTCTTCCCTTTCCCCTCAGACCTCAGGCTGAGGTGAGTAAAAACAGGGGATTTTTAGGAACTCTTATTTGAGGCAGGAAACTGACAAGGCATCCATCCTTTCTTGACCAAAGCCTGGCATGAATTTGGGTCTCTCAGTATATTTCCATTTACTGATGAGCAGATCACAGACTAGCCTGTGGGCATGTTTTCAAACTTAATGAAGAAAAGACAGTTTCTGCCACAAGAGCTCTTTATCTAACTGACAGCATCAATCAAGGGCTACTCTGACTCCTCACTGTTCTCAGTAATGAAACCTTTCTCCTAAAAAACGAGAGAGGCTGGGGAGATGAGACAGTGGGCCACGGGAGGGAGGGAAAGAAGAAGACCATAGTTCATCTAAACTGCTTGTCCTTGCCTCACATGGGCCTTGGTGAAGGCATGCGGGAGCCCAGCAGGGTGAGGTTTGGTGGCATCCGGAAGGTCATGGAAGTCTTCCTCTGGGAGAAATGATGTTGTGGCTGCTGCTTTAAACTTGGAGGTGGTTCTTTTCATCCCCTGAGGTGGAGAGCTAGCAACTAGGAGATTCTCCTTCCAGAAGTTTACCATCCTTTCCATTTAGGACACAAAAAGTAAAGTTTCTATTCTATTCAGAGATCTGAGGCTTGTCTTGAGGTTGGATATTTCAATGGGTTTCAAACCTGCCTTTTGCTGGGAAACACTTTTTTTTTTCTCCCCAAAGGAAAACTGCTGCCTCTGCAAGAGCCCCACAGGCAAACGCATCAAAATGAGAAATAAGGATTTGGTGGTTTGGGATGGAATGAAGTGGAGGCAGGTATATGCTGGGGTCCAAGCCCAGTGGCCATGTAGATGCTCCTGAAAACTAGGTTTCTGAGAAGCTCTGAAAACCATGAATCTAGTTCATTGCAGAGAGGTCATGAGATTGGTTAAGGGCAAACTTATAATTCCTGGTGGAACCGGTCTTCTGATTTCTTCTCTCTCCTTAAGATGGGGCATCTGCTTTGTGCCCGGCATCCTGATGTGCAGTGATTCAGAGGGAGGGGGAGGGGCGGGGAGTGTGGGAGAACAGGCTGTGCGTGCATCTGTGGAGCTCCTGGCCATCCTTGAGAAGGTGTAGCCTTATAGGTTCCCAGGACATCCCTATATTCCTTTCCCTTGCTTCTCCAGCAATAATGTTGTTTTCTCCCTGAAAGAACTCAAAGGGTTTCATAACTTTTTCTTTCTAGGAGTAATAATTTGCTCACATTGGCTAGAAAACTACAAGTTATCCTTGTTATCTCCACCTCCCTCATCTCCCATAATCAGCCCATCATCTAGATCTGTTGGATTACCTCCCAAATAATCTGAGTCAGTCTATTTGGCTCTGTCTTCAATCAGGTACCCTAATCCAAACCACCATAACCTTGTTGGAGCTGGCAACCATCTCCTTGCTGGCTCTCACTGTTCATTCTGATCTCATTCAAATTCATTCTTCACATGCAAACCAGCATGGTATTTTTGAGCTGCAGCTCTGATATGTCACTTCCTCTACACGTCAGAAACTCAGTGGCTGCCCGTTGGTTTAGGCTAAAGAACTCAGTCCTTAAGATACTCCATGTACTGCATGGTCAGGGTCCTGGGTGTCTCCAGCTTTATTCTCACATCTCCTTCTCTCTCTGCCCTCCATCCACACCAACATCCTTGTCGTGCCCTCTCCTGCCGCAGAGACTTGCATATGCTGTTTTCTCTACTTGGAACTCTCTCCTTCCCCCATTCACCTAGCTCGCTCCTCCTCAACATCAGCTCTCTGTCCGCTTATCAGGGACTCCTCCCCCTCCCCCGACTCAGTTATATTCCCTTGTTGTAAGCTCTCATTGCCTCATGTGCTTCTCCTTTGTAGCAATTTCGCAGTAGTAATTTCACATTTACTTGTGTGTTTGTGTGCTCAGTGTCTAACTTTCTTGTAGGACTGTCAGCTCCATGGGATGGGAACCATGTTTGTTTTAGCCCTAGCATGGTGCCCTTCATAGAGCAGGGGCTCAATAAATAGTTCATGAATGAATAAGTGACTGAATGAATAGACAAATGAATGAATGAATAAGCTGACTTTTGGAATAGAAGGTCTTTGCTGAATTGCTTTTTGAGTAATGGAAGTTTTTGCTTCTGGGACAAGATGCTTTTGGAACCCCTGTTTTGATATTACCCTCTTTCCCCTCATTGTGAAAAGCACCTAGAACAAGCCTCTGGGGTCCTTGACACCACCACCTACCTCAGGAGGAAGTGGGATGGGGCTCCTTCCCTTGAGCCACTGGAAACATGGACTTTCCTCTGAATTTCTCGGAGGACAGCTCATCCTTCCTCCATCTGCCAAATGAGGAGATTGGCCAGGAAGGACTCTCAGCCTCACCACACAGGCAAGAGTAAGAGCACAAAGTCATCACTCTGATGGGGATGGGAGCATGGGAATGACATAAGTAAGTCACAAGCTGTGTCTTCCAACTGGATGGGCCTGAGTTTAGCACTCCTCTGCTCTCCCCATGGTCTGGCATAAACATAAGTCTCCTGACCATTTGCCTGTATCCTTTTCCATCCCCTTATCCTGTGCTGCTCTGGTCAGCGGTTGATACCTCACTTCTTATCCTTTTCTCAGCTGCTGCACCTATGACAGATGATTTTACATCCTCAAAATACTCCCAAAACACACATTCAAATTTTGAGCACCTCCCCAAGAACTTCATGGGGAAGGTACAGCCTAATAATAACAAATAACTGCCACTTATCTCCATGGTGTATCAGTAGCCAGCAACACAGATCAGATGGTCTTCAGATCTGGCCATTTCCAGACACTAGCTGTATTTTCTTGCTTTCTTTATCACTCAAATTTAAATGCTTTGAGTGAGAAAAATAACTAGAGTTTGTTTAAATATGTTAAAGAAATTTTTTATCTTAGAACTTTGTTGCTAGTAGTAAATTACTGTGATCTCCCTCCCCACAGGTGGTTAAGACACACTGGCAAGGACGTAGACTCATGGTGAAGAGCCCAATGAAGGTCTCTCAAGGTCATGTTCAGTCTCTCAGTGAAAGGCGTCTTCTCAGAATACCTAGATATTCATAGTCTCCTGGGATAACTGGGGCATTAGTAGTTGCCAGTGACTATGGATCTTACTTGGAGTGGGCAGACATTCTTATTCAGCCTTCTTGAGCCATGCTCTGGTGAAAGGGGTCACTTACTGAAATCGAACTCTGATCCTCCAGGGCTGGCAGCAGAAAGGCAATAATGATGTGGTGGTGGACTGATCTTGAATTTAGTCCCCTCAGAGCCAAATTCCCATTGCAGATTTCACTCGTCCGTGCTGCTCCTGCATGGAGGATATCGGTAGATGAGATTAGCTTCATCAAACTCAGTCCAACTCTTTTTTATACTCCCTCCTTCAGCATGCACTTATATCACCTGGCAGAGCCCTCTTGCTTCAGCCTTTCTGGCGCCCGATCCCTTGTGAGCTACTGTAAGAACAAGAACACTCACTCTCATGGGGGGGGGGTGGGCACTACACTTTCTCTACAGCCTCCATCCCAGCTGGAAGAAGAGCAAATGCTACCTCCTCTTGCATTTCTTATCCTCTCCCTTCCAAGGCCAGGACATGTCTCAGAGCCTGGCAGGACTGAGCCTGCGGCTGTGCTGAGGAAGAACAGCAGCCTTGGCTTTTGAGGGGGTGGAGTGTAGGACTCTCTGTGATTCCACCAGCTCAGTATCTTCTCTGGCTTTACAAGTACTTGTTCCCCCCTCCCACTTCCCTCACCCCTGAACTATAGCCAAGGAAGTCCCCACGGGCCCAGACTCTTAGGATTTATGGAGACAATGACTCTGTGTCCTCTGAGTCTTCAGCAAGGCTTGGAGCTTTGATGTCTGTCAGCTTTGGTTGTGGTTGGTGGGTGGCGGGAAGAAGCGCTGCCGGAACGTCTCTACCCCGTCATTCTTGCCCCACTGATCCCCAGAGCAGCAAAGAAAAATTCCAGCTTTGAAGATGGGCCCTGGTCAGTTACGAATCCTGCAAACAGGTGCTTCTGGCCATCAAAGTCTTGAAGCAGTTAAACTTACTTTCACCTTTGTAGCAGTTCCCTTAAAAGAAAATAGAGAGATCTTCAAAAGGTGGAAGGGGTGGCAGGCCAGAAACGTAAAGTGTGTGCAATCACTCAGATACAAGTGGCACCACGAAAAATTGCCTTCATATATCAGCTTATGGTTTACACACTCTGGCAGAAAGGACACTAAAAGGTCAGTGGAAAAAAAATTTATATGTCAGGCCTGGAGCTGTGACTCCAAAGGTGGTGAGAAGACACGATCTGGGAAGGGTTCTAGAGGGACCGGCTAAGTGCTTGATGTGGCAGGATTCTTTTTTCCACTCTTTATTTTGTTTTATTTTTAAGGAAGTTGCTTGCAAACGTCAGCAGAGAAGCTAAGGTATAGACTTGGAGTAACCTCTTGCTGCGACCCCCGGTGACAAGACGGATAGTTCCATTCATCTATGGGTGAGCAGCAGAGGCTCCCTGCATTTTTTTTCCTTTTTGCTTGGGTTCAGGATATATTTGTTTGCAGAGAGGGATGTCACGCTTGTGAATGCACTGCTCAGTCATGTGCCGGGGGTGAAATGAGAGGAGGGGAGAAGAGAAGAGACAGGAGGGAGGGAAGGGGTGAGGGGTGGGTGTAGGGAAAGGGCAAGCTATACTCTGAGGGCTTTAAGTGATGCCAGCTTGGATCCAGAAACAAATCTTCAACCAAATGCTAATGGAGAATGTGCCTTCCAACCAGAAGGATCAGCAAATATGCTGTAAATTAATAATGCACCCTTTTAGTAGCAATTGCCTTGTGAAAAAGTCTGGGGGAGGATTACTTATCCACCCCACATCCATCCCACCTCCCATAAGAGAAGGAACTAGAGCATCGTAGGTCTCTTGGAGTTTTGTTTAAGACTGACCCTCCCTCCCCCCTTACTTTATTAACCGTGTAACATTTTCAGGTTGTTTTTCCCTCTGTCTCCTCCAGCAAGTCTCTATTGATCACTGTTTACAGTTATAATCCCTTTCAAATTTATCATCCATGACTAACACCACATGTATTGATTAGTGTTGACGGATGTCCCTCTACAGTACAGAACCACCGTGATCCCAGCCAGAGATACAGGAGAGATGCAGAGAGACAGAAGTATACATTTCCCCTTCTCCTAAATTTTCTTTTGGTAGTTTTCTGCTCCCCCTTTTGTTCATAGCTTAGATGACTTCTTTCCTACCTATGCGAGAAATTGCTTTGTATATTTTAACGGTAATTTTCTTATTTCCACCAAAGCCTGTTGGGAGGGAAAGAAAGTAGCCATGCTGCTCCTGGGTGGTTACTAGGGGGTGGGGGTCGCTGACAGGTCCTGAAGGAGGTCAGATTTATGAGGGGCAGCCACATGCCTTAACCTAAAGCCTCAGGTACCAAAGATATAAAGGCTAGTTTTTTAGGGACCAATTAGATGTCACTTGAGACTAAAGACAAAGTATCCAAAATCTGGACTATAAATGGAGTAATTTGTCAATAGCGCAATTTTTTGGCCTCTTTTTTGCTTCCTCTCTGTGACATCCTCTTTGCCTGTCACTGGGCAATGGTGAGTGATGGCCTGGTTGGGAAGCTGTGTACTCATTGTCTTGTATGAGCATGTGTCCATGTGTCCAGGGCTTCCTGCCTTGGAATGTTCTGCATGTGCATATGAGGTACCCACCCCACCTGTCCACCTGGCTGGTGGAGTTGTGGAGGGGTCTGGCCACTCATGGGTGAGCCAGCATGAAGGTCCTGAGCTCAGCTGCCTTCTGTGCAGTGGGAATAACAGTACTTTTCTTGCCCATCAAACAAGGAGACCGGGGCGGGCGGGTAGTAATAGCCATGAGAGTGCTTCAAAGAATCAGAGAGCCACACAAACCAGGAAGCCTTCTCCTCACTCTCTGTGGGTCTCAGTCTCTCTTTGTCACACTCCCAAGAAGGTTTTATTACCCTGTAAGGTGTTTCTTCTACTCCAGGGAACTTTAGAAAAGGACCCAAGGACTAGGCTTGAAAATAGAAGAAAAGAAGTATAGAATTCATATGGAATTTAGTGGTTTCATAGCTTAACCCTTTCATTTGACTTGTGAGGAAACTGATGAAGCCTAAACTTTTGGAATAATATATTCAATGTCCCACAGTGTGTGAGTTGTAAGCCTAGAAAGAGAAGTCAGTTTTTTGATTCTTAAGCAAGTATATTTCCTCCTCTTCCCTCCCCCTCACACCACCTCTCCAGCTCTCTCCTCCCCTCCCTGTCCCTCCTCTCCCTCCTTAACCCTCCCCTCTCACCTCCTTCTCCTCTCCAACCCCTCAGCAGCATTCCAGATCTGAGCTAGAGAGTCAGCCCCTTTTGTTCTTGAAGCTCACTTTCACTTTGGAAAACAGAATCATCATCTAAGAGACCCTAGAGTTTCCTCACTACAGAAAATTCACATTAAAAAAGTTAATTTTCTTTCCAAAGGGAAAAAGGGAGGACCTATCAACTCCTAGGGGAGGGCACATCTACCTACGGAGTGTGCCGGTCTGTCATGCTATAGCGCTTTTGAACAGCTATTTAGTTGATTCATATGTAAATGGTATTTTGTCCTCCCTCATTGCCTCAGCCCCCACTATTGACAATAATTTGATGGGATGTTTTTTGCCTCTTAACTGATCTTTTTTCCAAGTTTTCATGGCCTGTTTGTAATAGTGTTTTTGGTTCTTTGCACTACTTTAAATTAAGTTTCTCATGTGGGTCTTATTATACCTGAATACTGCTCAGCTACTTGATGGCATAGTTGTAAATTCTCAATAAAAAGATCTTTAATAATCAACTGGCATTTATTTAATATACCACCCATCTTATTAAATCTAACTCCTTAGATTTAATAGGACAGTCTATTGTATCTTTGCATCGGAATAGTGATGCTACAGTTATGCTTGAGAAGGCACTTTCATTATAAACTCCTGTTTTTAGGCACTTATAATTTTCTCAAATAGCACATTTATTTCAATGTGCAATCGTTTTCTGTTCTCTTCTCCCTCCCTCTCTCCATTTGTACCACTTTTCTCATTTTTTAAAAGTCTAATAAGGAAATATATCTCAAACTTTAGAGAGAAGAGCTGTGTCATTGGCTGAGAATAGCTGAGCAAATCTGTCAGGCTCTTGAAATCCAGATTCTTGTTTGGTGTCTTCAGTCAACTTGATGCAAATGTTGGTGAAGGAGGCTGCTGGGGCCCCAGGATTGTGCTCCCGTAATGTGGGAAATGTTCTCCCAAATGCCTTCAAGTATATATATATTTTTTCTTTTCAGAGTTTAAATGTTCTTCAGCTTTTGCTAGTGGTAGGAAACTGAGGAACTGAGCAGACAGGAAACAGACCAGAATGGACTAGGATGGAGACAGACCTTCCAACTCCTCACCTGGTGCTTTCCCTCTCCAGCCCACTCCTGGGGTGGAGAGTGTGGGCTGTGCTCCACTGTCTGGTGCTTTGCTCCCTCTTTGCCTGGTTAACAACATCATCCTTCAGATCTCAGCACAAGCCTCACTTCCTCAAGGATGCCTGTCGTAACCATGTAGACTGAGTCTGGTTCCCTTGTTTTATATCTTGTAGAATTAGAATGAGGCTCCCTTACTTTAGAACACATGTCTCACTTCCATTTATTATGCTCAATGGTGCACTGGAGTGGGCTCATGCGGTCCTATGAGAGCTCACTGTGTACATCTCTCTGCAGCTCCACATTCCATCACATTACTGTGATAGCCTGAAACCAGTCACGGTGGAAGTTTGAATGGGCAGATGCTACAGTCAGAGCTCACTCTCCCCACCAACTCGCCACCAGAGAGCTAGTTTTGAAATATTCTCTAGCATACCACTTACAGGAAGATTTGTAAAAACCTGTCCTCTCCACTAAAGTATGAACTCCATGAGAACAGGGACTTTGTCTATTTTGGTCTAAGTCATATTCCTGTCAGTGTCTGGCACGTCCTAAGTACTGAGTTCATGAAGAGGTTTGGGAATAGACAGAATCTTACTTAAGCAAAGAGCCTGGACCATTCATAGGATCTTAATCTCACAAGATCAGGGTTCTCCATGATTTACCGCTAGGAGTAATTCATCCTGCGTCAGAATCTAGCTTCCTAAGGAAAGGAAGATTCTTAGCTGTTCAGTTGGTCCCATTGGTGAAATGATTCATCAAGAAGCACTTGAAACTGTTTAGCTGAGTATAGCAAGGATGATTCTGCTTAGGCATAGGAAAAGGCTGGATGATGTTCCCTGTCTCTTTTGAATTTATTTTATTAAAAAATTTCTTGTGTTCTGTTGGATAACTACTTCCATGGGTTTCATGTTCCTGATTATGAGAGGATGGGACATTTTCCTTCTACCTCCTCACCATGCTCCTGCTTAGGCAGTCACTGTCTTTTCAGGAGCTTCTGTTTTTTGGTGAAAAGGCATCTGAACATGAGGCCAGAGAGATGAGAGTTCATATTTTGGCTCTGCCATAGTTTGTGGCTTTGGAAAATAATTTCATTCTTAGAACTTCAGTATCATCATGGCTAAAGTATAATACATTATAAAATCATTACATTACATGAAAAATATGTGAAGTTGCTGACAAATATAAAGATTATTATTAGTGTGTAAACTTTTTCATCATTTCCCTTACATCTGGATTTTGACTTTGTTGTTGTAGTTGAAGGATGGATGACAGAGAGCTTAGAAATACAGAGGGATGGCACAAATTGCTTGGTTGGGATAAGGGAAACTTATTAATATTATTGATTAATTTAAAACATTTCCTGTCAAGAGTCTTGCTTTCTGTAACGGAGGGCTTAGTAATTTGGCCATCCATCCCACTGAGAACAACTAGAAAATTTGGAAAGGCATGGTGGAACTAGTAAGACAGTGCAAACTAGTAGAGCCAAGATCTGGGAGAGTAATGAAAACTGGATAGTTAAGCCCAGAATTTGGAGCAATATTCCTTAGTGGCAACTGCAGGAATCCTGGAGGAGGTTATCTGGAAGATGAAAATAGGAGTTCAGGGACTGCAAAGGAAAGAGAACCCTGGAGAAACATGATAATTTCAGTTGGGGTAAACTGATTTTATACTTATTTACAGAGACTGAAGCCCAGCTTCAAATAGTCTTAACCTCCTATTGGAATAAGGTGACCTGGGATGCTGGTGCTCCTAGCCATCTTTCAAAAGCATATGTAAATCCTCTGTGGAGGACAACTTTATACTCCTGATTCTGAAATTACTACAATGATTTTCTATACACAGTGTTCTGCACTCAAGCAAAAATAACCAAGTACATAAAAATGTTAAATAATGTGATAAAAATTTAAGAGAAACAATATATAATAAAAACAGACCATGGAGAATCCAGATAATGGAGTTATCAGACAATATATCAACCACGATATATTGATATGTTCAATGAAATGAAAGGAAAGATTGAGAATTTGGGGTATAAATCACTCCAATAAATACATAAATATTCTAGAACTTACAATATAATGGAAAGTAAGAACTCAGTGGATGGAGTAACAGTGAATAGACACAGCTGAAAAGAATAAATAAATTGTAACAGAGCAAAAGAAAATATTAAAAATGAAACTTTGAGTATAAAAGAAGGAAATAGGGAAAAGAAAAAAAAAAAAGCCAAGAAATAGAAAAGTCCTAAAGTGTATAATTGGAAGCCCAGCAGGATAGGAGAGAAAGGATTGGGTAAAAGCAGTGTTCTAAGAAACAATGACTGAGAATTTCTCAAAACTTATGAAAGATGTCAAGCCATATGTTAAAGAAGCACTCTGAACCTGAAGTAGAATAAACATAGTAAAATTGTATGCAGTACTAAACTGCTGAAAACAAAGACAGTGAGAAAATCTTAGGAGTAGCCAAAGATAAAGGAGAGTCAAGGGCAGCAATTGTCTTTTCAGCAGAGTGACAGTGGAAGCCAGCAGTTGATGAATGGTATATTAAAAGCACTGAAAAAAAGGTGGCAACTTATAATTTTATATCCAGTGAGAACATCCTAAAAAATGAAGGCAAAATTGGAATATTTTCAGATAAACAAAAATCGAGAGGATGTGTCACCGGCAGATCTATACTAAAGGGAAGTATAAAGGGTATTCTTCAATAATTTCAAACTGAAGGTTGAGAATGTAGGAGAAACAAAAGGGCTAAATATGTGAATACATCTAAATAAATATTAACTATAAAATAATAATGTCATGTGGGAAGAATAAATGTTCAGAATTAAAATACACTATAACGATAGCATATAAGTTGGGGGTAGGAGATGAATGGATCTAAAGTGTTTTGGGCCACTTGAATTACTCAGGAAAAAGTGAAAGCCTGAATTTAAGTTAGACTTCATTAAGTCAAGAGTATATATTTTTATCTCTAGGTAGCTACTAAATAAAATACATACACTTATACTAAAAATGCATTAACAGTATGATAGAAGAAGTATGAAATAAATAAATATACTCAATCAATCCAAAAGAAAGTGAGAAATTATAGAGAAAAAACATATAAAAACAGAACAATTGTTGGAAGTGGTAAGTAGGAAGGTAACAGATCTAAAATCAAATGTATAAGTAATTATACTAAGTGTATACAGATTGAACACACCAATTGAAAAAGAGTAAGTTGTCAGACTAAATAAAAAAAACAACCCAATTATGTGCTGCTTGTGGAGACAAAACATAGATATATGGATACAGAGAGGGTGAAAATAAAAGAATATGAAGATACCTGTCAAAAGAAAGCTGATATATCTGTATTAATATTAAAGGAGACTTTAAGACAGAACGTGTTACTAGAGATGAAAATGGACATACTCATAATGACACAAGGGCTAATTCACTGGAAGATGTAACAGGTGCAAATGTATATATGTGTGTGTGTGTGTGTGTGTATATATATATATATATAGTCACTTAGTAGACAGCCCCAAAATGTAGAAAACAATTCAAAGAAGATCCAAAGGAGAAATTAATAATCACAGTAGGAAAATTTAACATACTGAGAGGGGTCTCAGTAACTGGATGATAAGAAAAATATTACATATCAAACTTTTGTGAAGCAGCTAAAGGTCTAATTTGAGAAAAATATACAACAACAAATCCTTATAGGAAAAGAAAAAAAGTTGAAAATCAGCAATCTGAATACTCATATCAAAATTAGAAAAAAATAGCAAATTAAACCCAAAAAAGGAGAAAGAAAACAATAAAGACCAAAGAAATAGTCAAATGGGATGCAAATATATAATAAAGAAATTCAAAAAGCCAAAATTTAGTTGTCTGAAAGATTGAAAACTGATAAATCACAAGTCAGACTGATTAAGGGAAAAAAAAAAGAGTAGGCACAGATGACCAGTATCAGGAATGAACAGGAATTTAATACAGATACCATAGATATTAAAATAATTATCAGGAAGAAATTAGGGGAAATTTTATGCCAAAATTTTTGAAATTTAAATGAATTGGATAAATTCTGAGGAAAATATAATTTATTAGAATTATAAGAAATATATCAATTAAGGGAGTTTAATTTATACTTAAAATTTTTCCACAAAGAAGTTTTTATACCCACATGGCCTTATAAATTACTTGAATTCTTTTAAAGTTTTGAAGTTTGTTTGATAGCCCAGAATATGGTCTATCTTAGTAAATTTTTCCTGTGCTTTTTTTTTAATGGTAAAAGATACGTAACAAAAATTTCCATCTAAACCACTTCTAAGTGTACAATCTAGTACTGTTAAATATATTCACATTGTTGTGCACAGATCTCCAGAACTTTTTTGACTTGCAAATCTGAAACTGTATACCCATTAAACAATTCCTTATTTCCTCTTCCTGGCCCTGGCAACTACCATTCTGTTTTCTGTTTCCACCAATTTGACTACTTGAGATACCTCATATAAGTGAAACCACATAGTATTTGTCATTTTGTGACTGGTTTATTTCACTTAACATAATGTCGTCAAGGTTTATCCATATTGTAGCATGTGTCAGAATTTCCTTCCTTTTTTAAAGGTGAATAATATTCCATTCTATGTACCGCATTTTATTTATCATTCTTCTGTCAGTGGGCGCTTGAGTTACTTCTACCTCTTGGCTGTTGTGAATAGTGCTGCTTTGACCATGGATATACAAATATCTCTTTGACCTTACTGTTCAATTCTGTTACTAGGTGGACTGTTATATATATACGAATTAGGTCAAATTGGTTGATTATGTTGTTCTGTTCTTCTTTATTCTTACTAATTTTCTCTCTGCCTTTTCTGTCAGTTATTGATAAAAGGGGGTTAAATTTTTGACAATAATTGTTATTTTATCTATTTCTCCTTTCACCTATTAATTTTGCTTTAAGTATTTTTAAGTTCTGCTTTTAAGTTCATGGATGTTGAAGATAATTATGTTCCTTATTTACCCCATTTATCATTATGAAATGACCCTCTTAATCTGTGATAACATTCTTTTCCCTGAAATCCACATTGTTTGATATTAATGTAGCTACTCCCTACTTTCTTTTAACCAGTATTAGCACAGCTTATCTTTTCTCACTTTTTCTTTTTAATATATTTGTGTCTTTATATTTAAAGTGAGTTTCTTGTAGTCGGGTCATAGTTGAGAACGAATGCTGAGCAAGGGGTGAGGATATGGAGCAAAAAATAAAGTGAAGAAGGGTTTTCCATTAATTTAGAAGTATCTAAACCACCCTTTTGGAGTGAAACTGTTCCATAACATCAGGTTTAGGGAAAGAGAAAGTGGCCAGATTAAGGGACTCTAAATGGTGAGGGATAGAGACTGGATTCAGGAGAAAAGGAAAAAATATACATATAATCCACAAATATAAATCTAATCCTGTTTCCAGATTGAAACTGGAATTGAGCCATTTGTACCTCAGCTGTTTCAGCATGAAGGATGCTAATCTTTGCTCCTCTACCATTTCGGAATCTACCCTGTCTTGAGTGCATTAAAGCTCCACTCCAGAGCTTATGTGTCAGCTGGAAAGTAGTAGACATTTTTGGCAGAACAGCAGACTAAACAGCCTGACCAACATCTCTTGATTGGAATAAAAAATGTGACATGAAATGGAAACAATACTTACTTGTAATGTTTTTCAGAGATGAAAGGAAGGAATATGCAGAGACCGAGTAGAAGGGAGAATAAGAAATATGACAAGTAAATTAGTACCAATACTGACTTATGCCCTAAGAGTTGATGCTGAAACCTGATGACACTGAATTCTGACTCAGTGGTGAAAAGGAGGCATGAAAAGATGGATACAAAACCTCCCCAGTGTAGGAAATCTGTCAATGTTCCCAATATACATGTAGAACCCCAAAGGGTTGCATTATAAATATAAAGGAGAATAAGAAAAAAAAAACAATGCAAAAGAATATAGCAAGGATAGAAATTTACCTTTGTTGCTGAGCAAAGGGGGAAAAGTATTCCCTGAGAATTATAATCAATACCTTGCTCTCATGTGAGTTTGAGGTCAGAATTCATGTTAACTGTATAACCTAACAAAAATAATTGAAAATGGTTCTGGGCTTATTAGAAGCTGGGTTGCTTTCCTTTTTCCTTGGAATTTGTAAAGCAACTACAACTCATGCCTAAAAACTCCAAAAGATGAAATTGCAAAGCAAATTAACAGCTTAGTCAAAACCTATAAAACACACAGGGAAATAAGATACCATGGATAAAGGCTGGTGGAAATAACTGAAAACAGAATCAGACTTTTAAAAATAATTTAGTTATTATAATTATTGGATACATAATTTAAATGAAAATGTTCAATATATTTAAAGAAATGAAATCCTGAAAATATGAGAAATAAGAAACTATAAAGAATGACCAGAATGATTTAAATAAAATAATCAAATTGAATTTCTAGAGAAAAGTAATTTGATAATTGAAATTAAAAACTCACTGGAGATATTAAAGAGCGAGGTAGAGCTAAAAAGAGATTTAGTGAACCAGAAGGGGTATTGGTGACAATAATAATAATAGACTTGAACTAGAGGCCTGACAAAGACATGGGATTAAGAGATGTGGAGGACAGAGTTAGAAAGTCTCACATGTATCTGATTAAAGACCCAGATAGTTATTACAGGAAGCATGGAAAAGAATCAATCTATGACGTGGATAATTATTAAGAGCTTTTCTGAATTATGTAGCTCAAATCCTCAGAACCAGGCAGCCCAACAAATGTCAAACAGGATAAAAATAAACCCATACCTAGACAGAAAAATTGCAGAACCTCAAAGACAAAGACAAGATCTTAAAAACAGCCAGAGAGAAATGGCATTACCTACAAAAGATGGTATTCAGATTTTTCAACAGCAACAACAGAATATAGTGGAGTAACATATAGTCTATGCACTGAAGGAAAATAACTCCAATTTTGAGCTGTATGTTGAGAAGACCTTGAGAAATAGAGCCTAAATAAGGACATTTTCAGCCAAATATAACTAAACAACAAACATCCTCAGGCTATCCTAAAGGATCAACTTCAGGTAAAAGGAAAATGATCACAGATGGAAGTCCCTGAGTGAAGGAAGGAAGAAATTATAAGCAAAGGGAGTGGTGTCTGGGTGGGTACCACTAAGCAAACACTGGCTGTATAGAAATAAGAAGTGGGATGGGGAATCAAAGTAAAATGTTCTAGGTTCTTGTAATTTTGGGGAAGAGGGCAACAATATTAGTTAAGTTTGGATTTACATAATCTTACTGTGTAAATTATTTAATAACATAATTTACATCTGCATGTTAAAACTGCTAGGGCAACCACAGAGGAAATGTAGAGCATATAGCATAACTTCCAAACAAATGGGAGAAACAGAATGAGAAAAAGAGATTAATGTAAAAACATGGAATAGAAGACATTTTAAAAAGAGAAACAGAAAATAGCAGAGAAATAGAAAATACACCATAAGATGGTAGAAATAAATCTAATTATAACAGTAATCATTATGAATATAAGTAAGACAAACTCTCCAATCACAAAACAAAGGTTTCAGAATGTATTACAAAATTAAGTTAAATGCTGTTTATAAAATATATACTTAAGATACACCTTAAAACATAAGGACACAGAAAAATTCAAAGACAAAGGATAGAAAAAGATTCCCCATGCATATTCTAATGAAAGTAAATCTGAGATTGTTATGTTAACTTCAGATAGAAATGTTACTGAAGATAAAGTTATCATGTAATGATGAATATTCAGATTGCTAGGAAGATACTACAATTCAAAAATGTACCATAGCTTTATAATTTATGCATTAAAAACAGGCTATTAGGTGAAGTAGACAAATCTATCATAGCATTTGGGATCTTACTATACTTCTCTTAGCAACTGGTAAAATGAGGAGCGGTAGTATTATTAAGGCTATGGAAGACCTAAACAACACAATTAATGAATTTGATTTAATGGACACGTGTAGACCACTGCAGCCAACAACTGCAGTGCACACACTCTTTCAAGGACACATGACACGTGTGATCATCCTCCACTTACTAAGCCACACAGCAGGTCTCAGCCAATCTCCAGGGGTCATTAGTACACAGACCACATCCTCTGACCACAAGGCAATTACATTATAAAACAATAACATTAACTAGATAAAGGCCATATGTTTGGAAATTAAGAAATATGCATCCAAGTAAGTCATATGTCAAGGGGGAATTGCATGATGGAAGAACTGCATGACAGTAATAGTTTATGTATCAAAACTATAGGGTGTAGCTAATGAAGTACTTAGAAATCTATAAACTTAAATATTTATATCATAAAATAAGAAAAACTCAAAACAAATGAACTAAGCATCCAGTTCTACAGGTCAGAAAAGCAGAGCAGCACAACCTCCTCTCCCCCAAAAACAGAAGGAAAGAAGTAATAAAGATTGAAATGAATAGAATGGAAGACAAACACACAATAGAGAAGATAAACAAAGTCAACAGCTGTTTTTTTGAAAGCATTAGCAATATAGTATCTCTGGAAGGATTAATCCATAATCAAAAAGAAGGCAAACACAATTAGGAACAAAAGAGGGGACAACTACAAATGCTTTAGAGATAAAAAGATGACTCCTGTTGGGATATCTCTTATGAGATTGCCACAGAAAGGCAATTCAGCATTCAGTGTTTAACTATCATTGTGTTAAATGTAGGATCTCAAGTGGGAGATGCTGCAGGGAAAATGATGAGTGAACCCCAGGGGGAGAAAGTAGTCAGTGCAGATGGGTTATCTGAGATTCCAGATGACCTAAAGTAGGACTCGAAGGTTTCCGTGACACATGTTGACTGAGAGCTTGCTGAGAAGCAGTCGGGATGGCGTAAGCAAAAGGTACAGTGATAAGCTTGGGAAACCAAGTAAATGGGGAACTAGAAGAGACTCTGGTTTCACAGGAATGAGGTGCAAGGGCTGCGCATAGAAGAGGTAAAGGGTGGAAAGACTGGGTAAAAGGTTAAAATTCAGACTTCTGTCCAGAGCTTGGGGAATCTCGAGCTCTTCCCAGCAGCTCTCTGTCCTGGGATCTTGGCTCCAAGCTGCTCCTGCTGGGCCCCCAACTGTCCTCTTGGTATTTTTTCTTGGACTGTCACCCCTGTTATGTCACTGCTCACAGGGAGAGCCTCTGAATGTGGGAGCATAAATAGCTATTCTCACTTCCAGTGGTGTGGGAAATCTGAATTGTCCTCTGCCTAATTTCAAGCCCTAAAAATAATTCCTTGACTATCTTTACTTCCTTTCTTTATTCTTTCCATTCTTGTATCGTTTTCTCCTCCCTTTTCCCAAGCTTCCTCTTTCTATCCTTCTCTCTCCCTTCCATCCTTCCTCCCTTCCTCTTTGCCTCACTCTTTCCCTTACACCACAAACATCGTTGAGTCCTTACTATGGTGTAGACCAGGGATCAGCAGATTTTTTTTGTAAGAGGCCAGGTAGTAAATATTTTCAGCTTTGGGGGGCCATATGGTCTCTGTCACAACTACTCAACTCTGGGTTATGTTGTGAAAGCGGCCATAGACAACACATAAACAAATGGGCATGTCTGTGTTCCAGTAAAATTTATGGACACTGAAATTTGAATTTCATGTCATTTTCACAGGTCACAAGACGTTATTCTTCTTTTGATTCTTTCTAACCACTTAGAATTGTAAACAACATTCTTAGATTGTGGGCCATCCAGACAGGCAGTGGGCCTGCCGGCCATAGTTTACTGACCCCTGGTGTAGAATCCTAGAAAAAATACAAAGTTTAAATGCCAGTCCTGTCTTCCCGCATCCCTGTTGCTATGGCACAAGTCTGTGAACCCTTAAGTGCATGACTGATATACGACAGCATGAGCACAGGTTAGAAGGAAGTGTCAGGAGTAATGACGGAAAAGGGGAGACTGCCCCCGGGGAAGGTGGCGTTTGTACTGCTCCTCGAAGGATGAGTGGGGTCCAGAGCTCTTATAATTTGATGACCCTGATGGTGACTCCCAATTCTCATTTCATTTCCGAACTTAAAACCTCAGTCACAGCCTCTCTCTCCTGACTTTGAAAGACATTGGACTTTCTCAACAGGCAATAAATTCGGCTACAACCCAGATTCCTTCCCCTCAAACGCTCCTCCTTACCTGTGATTGGAACCCTTGAGGGATGTGTGTGAGCTAGCTGTGCTGTCGGGGATCTGAGCTAAGGAAGCAGAAAGCCAGCTGAGTTCTGCCCTCACAAAACTTGGCTCAGGCAAGCAGTTCTCAGAGCCAGGGTTTCATGAGTAGGAAGAGTAAGTACCTGCTTCAAGCTTCTTGTCAGGACCCCGTCTAAGAAATCCATTTAGATGGCCCCTCTGGACCTGCCACACAGTCCTTTACATTTGGACATGACCCAGCTAGAGTACCAAAAAGTGGGCTCTGCTTTTTCAGCTTCAATTTTCCAGTACTTTTCCCTCCCTCGTTTCCTCCCTCCCTCCCTCCTTCCCTTCTCTTCTTCCTTCAAGCCTTAGCAAAAGGCCAAGGTACTGAAATATGAATTGATTGTGCAAAACAAACTAAAATTTGCCTGGGGCACTATACAGATTTTTCATTTATTTCCCTTAACATCTTCCAGTCCTTGAGTGTGTGTTTAAAGGATAGGAGTCCTAATTTATCACAGGGATCATAAAGAGATGCTGTGGCTTTTGTCTTTGAAATTCTAATGATTAGATGGCATTGTTATTTAAAGCTGGGGCCTGAGGGCTGGGGCAGCCCAGAGAAGGACCCTGGCTCCTGCTGGCATTTTTTATGATGAGAGAGCTCCTCTTCACTTCATCTCCCAACACTGTCATGTAGTAAAAAAGAACATTGAACTTGAACCTTAAGAACTGGACTAAGATTCCAGGTTGACTACTTGCTTTGTTTATTACCTTGGGAAAATTTAGTTGACCTCTTAGGAAGTCAGTGACAGTTACCTCTTCTTTAAAATGGAGATAATTGATAATTTTTAGTTTATGGGTTCTTGAGAGGGCACTGTGAGATAACAGATGTAAAAGTGCCTTGAAAAGTATGAAATCGGGGAACCTTTCTACAGTGGTCTCCAGATCACCCAAGACTCTTCTGAGCTCCCAGGGACCTAGATGAAGGTCAAAGAAAGCAAAATTATTCCTTCGACTGGTGTAAGACTCGGCTTAACAATCTCCCCCTTCTTATTTCTCTCAATGGATCTTCCCTTAGTCCATAAATGCCTCCTTTCCCCAGGTACCACACAACTGTTTGGCTATAAGGATTGTGACGTGGTCTTTAACGTGCTAACTCAGAATATGGTGACTTGGCATATTGAATATTTGAAGCTGAAAGAATTTGAGAAATGGCAGGTGCAGAAAGGACTCTCTGACCTCCCCTTTCTCCCCTGAGGCAGGTCCATTATGAGAGCAGTGCCCTCCCTATACCTAGAGGAAAGGAGCACCCCCTGTTTTTCTGAAGACAGGGGGATATAGGGATGCCCAGAGGAACCCAAACAAATAGGACTTGCTACATTTCTCTTAGTTTTCTACCCTTGACTAACACCTTTTTCTCCTATTACATTTTCCCTTAACTTTCCACTCTTCATCAGGCCTGGTACAAAAATGCTCAGGCTTAACTGCTTTTTCAGGTCTTCAGTTAGTTATGAAGGCTCCTGTGTCATGTGAAATTTCTTTTAAATTAGTATGCTTTTCTCCTTTAATCTGTCTTTGTCAGTTTAATTTTCTGGGTCAGCCAGGGACCCTAAGAGGATGGAGGAAGAGTTTTTCTTCCCTTACACCTGTATATTCCTATATTGCTTCCTTTAAAGGTATTACCAGTTCATTCTGAAACCCTACTCCCTGCCACAGGAGACCCTACTCCCCCGTGGCTATGGAACTTTGGTTCTGCCTTCAGGGCCATCTTCCTCCAAAGACTGTCCTGTAACTTCAGCCTCTTAGGTGACTGTGTGTGTGTACTTGTGTGTACAGAGATTGTAAATGCTCTGAGATAGATGTCATTCAGTGCCTAGCCATTCCTGGGCCTACACTTAGTGATTGATAAATAGTTGTTTAATCAAAAGTAAATCAGACCATGTTGATTGCCTGAATATGAGTTTCCCCCGGACCTCTGGAAATCTCCTAGGTTCAGTGGAGGCTCTGCATTTGTTCTCTACAAGACTGGTCTGCAGGAGTTGTTAGCAGGGGCTTAGCATGTTTAAGCTACTATTCAGCTCTTTTTTAAAAATTGAAGTATAATCAATTTACAATGTTGTTTTAGTTTCTGGTATATGCATAGTGATTCAGTTATATATATATTCCTTTTCATCTTCTTTTTCGTTACAGATTATTACAAGATATTGAATGTAGTTCCCTATGCTATACAGCAGGACCTTGTTGTTTATCTATTTCATATATAATAGTTAGTCCTAAACTCCCAATTTATCCCTACCCACCTCCTTTCCCCTGGTAACTGTAAGTTTGTTCTCTATATCTGTGAGTCTATTTCTGCTTTGTAAGTAAGTTCATTTGTGCCATTTTTTTTTTTTAGATTCCACATATAAATGATATCATATGGTATTTTTCCTTCTCTTTCTGGCTTACTTCACTTAGTATAACAATCACCAGTTCCATTCATGTTGCTGCAAATGGCATTATTTTATTATTTTTTATGGCTGAGTAGTATTCCATTGTATAAATATACCACAACTTCTTTATCCAATTATCTGTCAGTGGACATTTAGGTTTCTTCCATGTCTTGCCTATTATATATAGTGCTGATCTGAACATTGGGGTGCATGTATCTTTTCAAATTAGAGTTCCCTCCAAATATGTACCCAGGAGGTGGATTGCTGGACCATATGGTAAGTCTATTTTTAGATTTTTAGGGAATCTCCATACTATTTTTCATAGTGACTGCACCAAACTGCATTCTCTCCAGCAGTGTAGGAGGGTTCCCTTTTCTCCACACCCTCTCTGGCATTTATTGTTTGTTGACTTTTCAATGATAGCCATTCTGACTGGTGTCAGGTGATACCTCATTGTAGTTTTGATTTTCATTTCTCTGATAATTAGTGATATTGAGCACTTTTTCATGTGCCTATTGGCAGTTTGTATTTCATGCTCAACTCTTTCCATAACCACCTGGACAACATGCATGCGGCCCAAGGGAAATCAGGACTGTATTCAGGCTTCCAGTGTGGCCCCTCATCCCCATCTTGGAGCTGACCAGAGATGCCCATCTTCAAATATTTTCTTAGGCATTGAGGTCCTTCAGGGTTCCTCAAATTAGCTGCTATTGATGAATAATTTTGGGTGTTGAATGAAGTGGGTGTTTTCTACAGGTAGATCAGACTGATTTACCCATTCTGGCTACTGAAATAATATTGAATCTCACTCAGGCCATGATACGCTTAGCTACTAAGGGGAAGGAGAAGTGGGCACACAGATATTTGATTTTTTCTCTTTGAAGAAATTCTGTTTTTTGGCTGTTCTCACTGGATTAGTGTGTCTTAGGGTCAATTCCCTTTGAGACAGGTCCCTATGCCACAAGGCAGAACTTCTGGGAGCAGCAGAAAACATTGGTCTCTCCTCCTGGAGAAGCTGAGAATGTCTAGTTACTCAACAGTGCTCTTAGAAAGTGACTTGCTACCTGTGTAACATTCACGAGTGCCTTTGTAATTACGTGTACAAAGTCTTTTTTAATCTACCAGTGGTTTTCCTTGCTGGCTCTACATCAAAATCTCCTGGGAGAACTTTTGCAGAAACAAAGATGCCAGCACCATAGCTATATCCCAGAGATTCTGGCCTAATTTGCCTGGGATGGTCTGGACACTGGTTCTCTCGAAAATGCTCCCCAAATGATTTTAAATTGCGCGGACTGGGAACCACTGCTTTAGATCAGGGGTCAGCAAACATTTTCTGTAACGGGCCAGATAGTGAATATTTTAGGTTTTGCAGGCCATGCAATTCTGTGACAGTTACTCAACTCTGTCATGGCAGTGGCAGAACATCCATTGATGGGTATGGCTGTGTTCCAATAAAACTTTATTTACCAAAAAAAGCAGTGGGCCACATTTGGCCAGGAAACTGCAGTTTGCTGGCTCCTGCTCTAGAGTCTGGACTATTATATTTATGAAGACAAGGTACTGTGCTTATGAAGTTCAACTCTGGGTCACTGGCATAGTGACCTGGCATGCAACAGACACTCCGTGAATACTTACTAAATTAAGTTGAATTTAATGAGTTTATTGTACTCATGGGGTAATACCTGAGAAGGAGACAGAGTGGCTAGTCTTAGGAAAAGTTATAGCATTTTGGGTAGAAATGTCTATGGCTTAATAATTTGGGACAACTTGTAAAATCCTGTTTAACTTTGTTAAGCTTTGTTGAACTCTTTCACGAAACTTTTCAAAATAGATTGATATTAAGTTGTGTGTGTGTATGGCAGTGGGGAGAGAAATGCGATTTTCTATAGTTTTTATTTGCCTTTGCTTATAAAAAATGTATATAGCAACCAATAGAACTCCCATAATTGGTCAATCAATGAATCAGCTTATGAAAAATTTGTTAAGTCAGTTGACTAAACTTCCCAGCCAATTCAATCAAACTGATGCCATGGTAACCCTACGTAAATAAACACAATCTCTGCATTTAAACCATCCACAATACACCAGTTAGAGGAAATATGTGTTGACTCTAAGTTTTGCCTTGGTGGGCATAGGAAGCATGTGTTAGCAACAAAAAGCCTACAGGAAGTTGGCAAGATACTGGGCAAGAAGTGGAGGTTCGCCGTCATTGTATAATGGTGTCAGATTGACCAAATGTCCCCGGGGATGAAAACACTGGGACAATCACCATAGAGTAGTTTAAAAGCAAAACAACAGCATTGGAAATTCCTACAAAAAAAATCACTCTTGTATATAGATACCTAGAAAACAAGGCCAGGCATCCACAGTTTTTCTTCTTCTCTTTGATCAAATCTATCAGTCTTATTTTTAACCCAAGTCTATTCATCAGTTGCAGCACAGAGACATCTTTTATGTGAATTGGCTCTTCTCTCCTGACAAGAGCTTAGAATCCCTAAATTCTGATGTCCTGAGTATGGAAATGGCACTGTGTATGAATGGTTGTGTGACTAGTCTCCTGGGCCTCAACTAGTCTTTGGGAGGAGTAGGTAGTATCCAGGGACATGTAATTAATTCATTGAGACTGGCACATACAGGACATTTCATCTAAAACCCTTTCTTGATTTTGTTTGGAGACTTTGCACACATGATGATCTGTGGGCTCCAATGGCCTCTTGGAAAGAGCCTCCTGCTCGGGGACCCTGGCGTGGATGCAACACAGAGAGGAGGAAGGCACTGCAGGGAAGTTGTGTTTTCGAGCAGTGGGTCACTGTACATTATGTGAGCGCCATGATCTGTTATTAGTGCAAAGCTGATTGGAACAAAAGGGGGCATATCTGTGGGCGAGCAGCAGGGAGAGGATTTTAAAGTTTTCATGAAATCTAAAATTGCTCAGGAAAATCTCAACTGTTTTCCTTTCTCCACATGTGACTTTTAAGTTGAATTTCTTTTTAGGCAATAAGCTATTCTTTTATCTAGGACAGAACATGGAGGGGTCTGAGTCTTTAAGCTCCTCACATTTCTTCGTATGATTGTGAGTGGGAGTCCCTTGGGAAGTGTGCTTTTCCATGCATGTGTCCTGTATTGTCTTTTCTTTTCCCTCCTCCTCCCACCCCTTCTCCTTACCGCAGAGGTAGCAATCCTCCTGCTATTAGCAAGATGTCTATTATAGTGTCATTAAAAAAGCCATAGTCAGTGCGAGGAATGACTCATGTCATGGAGGACTTAATAATTCACTGTAATAAAAGTATAAAGTTTTATGATAAACCACTCTCAGGGGAGTTAAATATAATCCTTAGCGGGTCACACACTGACTACAGAGCTTACATTTGTAATGGTAATTTGAATTTACTACATTGCCTTTAGTTTTTAAGCGTTTGTGTGTCATTAGACCTTATAAATTGATTTATATGTTTCAACTCCAGTATAATTCTGCATAAAGGTACAATAAATTTTATGGATTGGAGATATGGCATCTAAAACATTTTAATAAAATTATTGTTCTAAATTCACTTAAATGGCATTGATGAAAAGCGGCAGTGAAGATGCCAACATTTCAGAACTTTCATGAACTGGATGAGGTGGGAGTGGCAGCTGCAGGTGGGGTGTTGCTGGGTGTAATTCCTCACAGCCCCCTCCTTGCTTTGTCAGCAAATAGGGACCTCTGGGGCCATTCTTGAAAGGGTGCCCACTGCCATGCGGTTTGCCGTGTGGGGACATCAAAGCTCTGGGTAATGCAATGATGATGAGTTTGCAGCAGACAGGAGCTGATTGCATCCCTCAGAAGGACCTTTCTGTTATTTGTGGGACTAAATGGAATTCTGGCTTTCCAAGGAAACGAAAGGAAGCTTGTCCAAGCCGGCAGTGTTCTTTCCCACTTGGCATGGAGGGCAGAACACCCATCCCTTAATTTATTTTCTCCTCTGATTTCTGAAGGGAAGACGTTAAAAACTGCACTCCCCTCCGCCCCCTAAAAAAAACCCTACAAAACACCCAACCTGCTTAGAGAGTGAAATGTGATGGGGGTGGGGGTGCCTGGCTATCCTTGGGGTTTGTTTGGCTGCCCTGGCCCCTGGCTTCCCAGGCCTTTGGTCTCACCGGCTATACTTTTGAGGAATGTGTCTCAGCCACATTCTCCCTTTCCCCTTATTATCATAAAAATAAAGGTCAAATAAACTGGATTATGAAAAATGAAAACCAAAACCTATGAAAACAAAACCCTTGTTTGTTTCACGGGCTTGGATCCAAATGGCACCGATGCAAGCTCTTAAAAGGAAAGGAGAGAACCGCCCCTCCCATCTCCCCTCCCACCCTTGCCCCCAAATCCTCCTATTAATGGTTCACTTTTTCTCATTGGTATTATTTCAACTAGCCAGCCAGGAGTGAGTTGTGATTAATTATATTTTCCTTCTGACTTTGCAGATTCAGGGGCGATTGCTCACTGGCTCCTGTCCTGTGAGAACTTTGTTTACATTTGGCAATGTGCTTTTAAGTCACTGAAAAAGCAGCACAGAATTTGGCTAAAAATACTTGATAAACTATACCGTCTGTTTTAGGGCTTTAAATAATTACCCGGCAATTTTTTTTCTTCCTTTTGAATGCAGTTTCCCCCAAAGCTGGTATAATTTCAGTGTGGATCTTCAAAACCTTTTGTCTAATCTCGTGTATAGGCTTTCCCATAACGAAATAAAGAGGTCCTGGCCGGCTCTAGTGGGCAGTTCTCATCATATTCCCCGTAGCACTTGCACATTAGAAAGCTTTGTCCTCTCACTGGGGGCAGGGTTTTTTTGTTGTTAGAAAAGCACAGGAGTAAACCTCTAGGGGCCCTCAGGACTCAGTGGGTGTGTCACTGTTAAATGACCCAGCCAGCTGGACAGGTTGAGGTACAATTTACTGGAAATATATTAAAAGTGTCTTGGGAAATGATTCTTAAAAATGTTCCCACTGCTGGTGTGATACAGATTAGAACCCCAGTGTGCAACTGAGAAAAATTAAATTGTAACAAGAAACCCCTGATGTACAATGATGGCTTGTGGGGAGGATGGTTGAATTCAAGGAACTAAAGGGAGAAAATTCAGCTTCCAGTGACTTATTTTCTAGGCCCAAGCCAGGTCTGTACAGGGCAGAGGACTGGACAGGTGGGGGCACCTCTATCTGACAACTGACATCTACGTGCATTTTCCAGGGAGTTGAAGTGTCAAACTCTGCATTTCTCCTTTTACCCTCTCCTTAGTGACATCCCAAGGGAATCAGAGCTGGAACCTTATGTAGCCTTATGCATAGACAAATTTGGCAGCCACTTGTATGATATGACTTATGCAGCAGAAAAGTTCTTGGCTGGCATGGCTACCATTCAACTTGTTCTTTCCCCCAAAGCAAGCACACTCCAGGAATCCCTATCTAAAATGCAGATGGCCCAGAGAAAGGGAATAGATGTTTATCAGTCATCAACACCATGGTGAGAATTAGTGTCAACACAATTTAGTAAGCTGAACAATCATGACCTAAAAGAGTAGGACATAGAACAAAGGAGTTTTGATGATGAGGAGGAATTTCTTTGGAGTTTCTTAAGGCAGGCAAGCCAGAGTGGCACACGGCAAAGGGAGCCTGGGGTTGTCATAAAGGGTGGAAAGACTGTGGGGTGGGTGTGGAGGGGAAGCACAAAAATGGAGAAAGAGATACAGAGAGGAGATGGGGGAGACCCTTAAGGTGAATTTGACCAACCTTGGACTTTGCCTTAGAATTGTCCCTCAAGTGACATGAGCAATTCTAAAAATCTTGTCACTTAGAATTTTGTTCTATAATCTCACCTCGTATCTCTGGGAATTTCTGGGTCCATTAGCAGATGGCCTTGAGCCCATTAAACTTTAAATTAAAAAAAAATTATTAAACATATATGACAAATACAAAGATATGCAAAACACTCTTACATATGCCCTTTGATCATTTTCATGATCAGCCTGGCACACAGTAGATGGTTAATAAATATTTACTCAGATGAATTGAATATATGGAACAGGTGTTAATATCAGTCCCATTTTATGGATGAGGAAATTAAGCCTCAGAGAGCTTAAGTGAGTTGCCCAAGATCGAGCAACTAATTGGTGCTGAAGCCTCTTTCCACTCTTAGTGCCCCTCCGCCCCCACCTTTCATTAGGCCCAGAGTCCCCACTTTGGCTTGTCCTCGTTAGGCAGTGTCAGAGCAGTGCTTTCTGCTTTTGTAGTTCTGACTCCCAAGGCCAGCTCTCCTACATTGCCTTCGTGTGAGAATAGGGTTGAACAAGGCTTTGTGTGCTTCATCCTACTAAACCAGGTCCATGTAGAGAAATTGAGTGTGATCCACAGGGAAGTCCTTGACCTTTTAATTACAACCTGCTGAGTCTGCTGGACTTGTAAGGTCCTCAGCTGCTCAACCAGATGGACTTTTCCAGGCAACTTGAGGCCTTGAACAATGTTTTAATTGGAAATAACTCAAAGTCTAAAACTGGGATTGGTGGCCCATTTTCCTCCATCATAAGACATGCTTATTGGGATAAGGCATGTTTATTGGGTGCACTGCTTGAACCAAAAATTAGGTCCCCAAGGAGCCAAGGTCAAACACTTTTAAGACCCAGGAATAGTCAGTCCATTCAAAGTGGGGAGAACTGCTGGAGAAAATGCCCTCAATATTCTTGAGGGGCAACTTAAAGCCAGGAGCCAGAGTGCTAGATGGTAAAGGCAAGTTCACAGTGGTGTGATAGAGGAGGAGCTGGGGTGACTATCTCAAGACACTGCTGAGTGCTTACGTAACAGGCTGACTGTGGATGGTATCTGGAGAATTAAGTTAACTTAATGGTAGAGCGTAGAAATGGCTAAGCCATGTCCAGGTTGCCTGACCTTGACTGCAAAATATTTTTCTGCTATTTTATCCCACTCACTGTCCCCACCCCCTCCATCCAATCTGGGCCATGGTTGTTCTCTCTGAGAAATGAGAGTCACTCTTTCCAGACTGCAGAGTAATCCAGTGGCTCCTTGAATGGGATTCTCTACATCATCCTCTCCTTTTTCATTATGGACTCAGTTTGATCCCAAAACATTCACAAAAAGTTCTTAGACACTCCAACTGAGCCATAAAGATGATATTTCTTAAGGTTACTCTTTTTTTGAATAGACTGTGGCTTAATTATTCCGTGCTATGTCTCTTGAAGTACTATAAATCATATTTTCTTTCTTTTTTCCTTCCTTTTTTTTTTTTTTTACTCCTTTATGTATGTGTGTGTGTAGGTATGTCTGTAATGTGTAACAACCAAATGTGTGTAGAAGAATAAAGTGTGTGACCCTCTAGGCCTGCACCATCCCCCGGCTGGAGCTATTAGCCACTTACATGCACAATTAACCAGCTGATTCTTAGACTGAAGGCTGAGGGAGCTAATTACAGGTACAAAAATTGCACCCAGATAAAAAGAGGTTGGTCTGGAAATTTAATCTTTAAACCTTCTTCTTCAGGGTGACTGGATAATGTGTGTGTGTATGTGTATGTATGTATGTGTGTATGTATATATGTATTTCTTTTAGGTTGACCCATCTTCCTGGTTTGCTTTCCTCATAACTACTAATGGCATCCAGTGGAATCCCCTATTTATGCCATAAATAGCTTCTACCAAATCACATTCCATTCAGCTTCTGGCACCAAGATCTGTTGCAGGCTCTTTCACTATAGATTATGAATTTTCCCTTAAGTCTAGAACATTGCAATAGCCTGTTGGAAAATATGAATAGGGTATGCATGTGTGTAAGTGTGTTGAATATCTTATGAAGAAGTACCTCTGGGAAGGGAATTCATATTTATTGATAGCCTACTTTGTACCAAGCACTTTCATCCATTATCTTCTCAATAACCAAATGAGATTGGTAGATTATTTTCATTTAATACATGAGGTTACTGAGGCTCTACAAAGTGAGGTAATCTGCCCTGGGTCATACGTGTCTTAGGTGAATTTGCCGAATGTGGGCTCTTTGCATTACTCAAGATGACCTTTCAACTTGATAAAGTTCCATGAGTTAGATGAACTCCATTCTTATATCTCTATGTAGATATGAAATGCTATAGTTCAGAACAATTTTCTTTACATTGTCTCTGGAATTTAGAGCTAGTGGTAGTAAGACTAAACAGATTGTCTCAGACTGCATATGTTAAACAGACCATCTAGACTTCAAGCTTATTCACAAAGGTGCATGGTGATTCTGAGGAAGCATCTTTGGTACATTCTCCTCTGTGCTTCTTTTTCATCTTTCATAACCATTTCTCTGGCATCCCTGTCTCATCCCACCCTCTGGATGCCTTGGGATGTTTCCCTTCTCTGAGAACATCCCTATCCAGCTCTGCCCTCCCTAGATAGGATTTCATGGTCTGGATCTTCCCTTCCCACTTGCAACAAAAGCACAACTCGAATGTTCCTGCCCCTCAGGCTACACTCTATGTTTTCTAGCTAGTTAATAAAATAACTACACAAGAACATGGAGATGGTTGGACGCTAATGGATTAATAAATTATGGTTCAGCCACTATCTCCCACTTTCAAGACTTCTTCCTGGAAAAGTGAAGAGGCAGGTGTGAAGAAGCTCTAAGATCCCATGTTTTTCAGTTTCGTTTTCAGTGTATGATCCATGAACTTCACATGTTATTCTTACATTTTGACAAGAGCCTTCCATACATAATGGGTCTTAATTAAAAGAGCACTCTTCCCTCTTCTGCCCCTTAAATGGAGTGCCCCCAGGTGTAACACTTGGCTGCCTCCCCTCTTATGGGGGGGGAATCCCTCTGACCCCACATTTATGCTAATGACTCCAAAATCTGTGTTTCTAGTCTTCCTCTGACCTTGAGTACCGAATGTCTGCTTGTAACTATCTTTTGGCCATTTCCATTTGGGTTTTCCACAGTCTTCCAAAATTCACTAAATATTGGGGAAAAAAATCATTATTTTTGTGCTCTTCCAAGCTGTTCTTCCATCGTTATGGAACATTAATGAATAATGCCACTCTCTTTGTCATCCACTGGAAAAATTCTTCACCTTCCTCACCTCTCATAACCATTCCAGTCAGTACCACCTGTTCATTCTTCATTGTAAACTTCTCTGTCATCCATCCAGTGTCCTTAACTCCCCAGAATTGCCCTCATCTATTTTTCTTAGAAATTATTGCAGTGACCTTGTTTAGGTTTCCCATCATCTAGTGCTGTTTTATGCCAAATCTTCCTGTTATGATAATACCACAGGGTCTGTGGGAGAAGCAAATAAGATAAGCAACAGAAACAGAGACGTGCTTTGTAAGATTTAAAGTGTTCTGCTAGTGTGCTCTACTATTTGTTGCATTCTGGAAAGACAGATTGCTGATTCTGGCTTCTGAGTCTTTGTACTGCTTCCTGTGTATAGAATGTTCCTCTTTCTCCCCTCTCCTTTTAAAAATAATACCCCTTCCTCAAGGCCAAGCACAAGCTCACGTTTTCCAGAAGCAGGATCTAACCATCCCCGCCCTCTTTAAAGTCTTCTTTCTAAACACCTGTGTTTCCACCCTTTGCTTTTCAGTAGTTACACTCTTGAACTCCCATTTGATTTCCTGGTTCGTGGGTTGTAGTCCATGACCAGGTTGTAAGGCAGCTTGAAAGCGGGAATCATATCTTTATTTCTCTCTGAAGCATGTTAGAAGGTGCTCAAAAGCACTGGATGGATGGATGGATACTTCCGTGGGCCTCTATTTGATTTGGCTTGAAATGATAAATCTGGCACATGCAATCGGTATGAGAAGGACCCCTGTATCCCTCTGTCACAGAGGTCCGGCTGTCCGAGTAAAGGAACAGCATCTGGATCTTGAACCCCTGATTCTACTCAGGGGCAGAGGGAATGAAGCTAGTGAGGCATTATATTCTGTGACACTTTGCACGTTGAATGCTTTTCTCTTTTGCATGATGTGCCACGAAGAGATTGCCGAGCCAGGTGCACGAGGTGGGGACAGTGTTCCAGGCGAGCCCACGGGTCAGCACTGCGGTGTGCGCGTGCGCCTGCCACCCTCTAGCAAGCTATCGCGGTTTGTAGCCCGTTGTTTCCTCTGCCCAGGTAGTTGGGTGCGTTCAGCACTTTCTCAGCAAATGTGGTCACTATCCCTCTTGCTTATCCAAATACACAATTGGACAATAAACGGAACCATGGGAAATTCACAGTGCCAGGGGTCTTCATTCATTGCTGATTTTAGATGAACCTTGATGCATTGGATGAAAGAGCCATTAGCGGGAAAGTGTTTAAACTGCATTAGAAGAGGGGAGAAAATTGTCCAACATTTGGTCAGTCTGACAAGGTAAAAGGGAATAGGGGGTGGAGGTACGCTATTAGAGAAAGAAAGACTTCCTCACACAATAGTGCTGAAGAGCAGGCATGGCGTGGAATAAAGTGCGGGCGTGGGTCCGGAAACAATGCATAAATACCATAAATACGTGCAAAGTTCGCGGGCGGGAGAATAATTCTTTCTTTCCAGTTAAAAACATTACAAATGCCTTCAAGCTTCCCGCTCTCTTCTCCCAGCTATGCCTCCTCCTTCCTTTGATTCTCTGTCTATGGAACTTAAAATATATTTGAGGCGCTTAAAGGAAGCCTTCAACTACTGTTTAACAAGTCAATACTAATTATTGTTTAGCACTGGATTATGGGCCAGATCATGGAATTAAAACAGAGCTGTTAGGACACCTTTGTACCTGGCAAAGAGTTAATGAGCACATGCTGGGTCCCTGTAGTAACTGCCAAGCTGGTTCACTATTTTATTTCAGTGGCGCAGGAACAGAATCTAATAAATCATTTGACTTTTATCTCGATGCTTCCTTCTTCATTAGCAAAATGAGGAAGCTTCATAGTAATGTTTATCATAAATTGGGAAATTATTTTTTTATATTGTTCAATTAGAGTGGGGTGGATGTGTATATTAGTGGAAGAAAAAAATTACAAGCAAATCTAGGATCAGCAAAGTATAGCATGAGCAGAGAGAGTGACTCGCCTCCTGAGACCCTGCCTGGATGGTGACCGGACTTCCTCAGGGCTGTGTGTTTGGTGGATTATGGGTATAGAATGCAGGCAGTGGACAGTGTGTGTGTGTGTGTGTGTGTGTGTGTGTGTGTGTGTGTGTGTGTGTGTGTGTGTGTGTGTGTTTGTATATGTGGGTATAGTATGGCAGCCTACATTTCTAGAAATGGGAGGTCAAGGTTTCTGCCTCCAGGCCCAGTCACTTGGGAGTTGCTTGGTAAGGGCTCCAGAGCCAGGACAATATGGGAAAAGGGAAGGGAGCCGGGAGGAACAAGGGTGAGTTATGAGCAACCTGTTTGTTCTGATGAGATGTCCAGCTGGGTAGGCAGCCAGACTTCTCATAGCAACCCAGTTCATCAGACCTCTGCACAACTAAATGGTCATGGCTTTGGGGTCCTGCTGACTGGAGTGAGATTTGAACCAGTGACCTGTAAGCGAGAAATGCTATTTGCTATTGCTGGGTGCATGTGCTGTTTCATTTGACCCTCTCACCGCACCCCCCCCCCCCCACTGGCCATGGGCTCCTCAAAATTAACATTAAGACATGTACAGCACTGAAATGTGGGGTACAGGTGACTGTCCCACTTAACCTGGTGATCCAATCTAAAGTTGATTTTTAAAATCTGTGGAAATGGTTGGTAAAATATATTATTTGTATAAATTCTATAAATTTTAATTTTCTTATGTGGAAACAAAGCAGAAGAAATATTTTACATATAAGTCAAGGTAGGTAAAGGATAATGTATAGTTTAATAACAGATTCTGTTTTTCTTCCCATTAAGTCTCACTACTTACTTCAGTAATTTGTAATATTGGAATTGCTTTGTGGGAACTTAGAGTCCATTATGATGTGTATCTTATGCAACTGGTATTACATGTAATATTTTTAAAAAAACTCTTAATCTTTAACCTCAGTATTGCATAAAGGTACAGGGGATCAATTATAGATAAAAAGAGGGGAGATCTCAGAGGACTTGCAAACCTATTGGCAATGTCTCAAGATACAGTACTGGGTCTGTATATATTGGTCTTTAGTTTTCCATGCCTCAGATGAGGAGAAACGTTGTAATTGATTTTATTTGAAAGCAAGAGATGGGGCCAAAGGGGAACTTTTGGTCTACAGTTTTTGCTTTCAGCCCATATAAAGTAAGCATTCCTACCAGAGGTGTTTAATGGTGTACTCAGTCTTTTTTATTTTTTTAAATACAAGTGTGAATGGATGCCTCAGGCTAAGCAAACTCCACCTCTCAGAACCTCAGAGGCTGTGGGAATGATCCCTGCCCTCCCGACCCATCCTTAATTGGCCTATAGTCCAAGAAGCAATTAAAACTAAGGGTCTGATTCATAAAATGTGAACATGCCATTTAAATGTGTGCAGGGGGATTCCTGCTCATAATGCTGGGATAGAAGCGGCAAGGGCTTTATTTTTATCCTCTAAGCCTACCTTTCATAAATTTACTTTTCTTCTCTCCTCTGGGACCTAAATGCCCTCCATCCTTTTTCTGACAAATCTGAAGCCTGCTTCAGGGCCAACGTTGGGCTCAAGTCCTTGGGTGCCTGTCACGATGACCTGCTAACTTAGTCCCCATCCTGCCCCTCCTCGACTGGTGTTTTAATCATGATTTTTCCATATCTATTCGTATTTAACCATTTTATAAGTTTGCCCAACAGAATATAGGAAGAAAACTCTAGAAACTGAGTTGAGCATTGCTGTGTGCAGACTGAAGCTAAGGGAAAGTTGCCAGAACTTGCCAGAGGAGCTTCAGAAATGAGTTGGGGGAAGAGAAAGTACCCCTGAATTTCAAGATGTTTAATTACAATACCAGGGAATCCCTCATTTGCACAATTGCTATGTATGTTTTCCTGCAGTGTATATGCCCCTTACGCTCAGCCCTCCACCCTGTACCATTAGGCCCCTAATATTGCTGTTATATATTATAGTATATAATATAGAATGCCCAGTTTCTGAAATCTGCATGGAAATTCTGTTAAGTTGAACTTGAGTCTTGGGAAGCATTTTATACATTATTTGTTTTAGAATGAACTCTGAGAAACAGAGAGAGTCTCTTGTAGGAGATACTAATTAGGGTGTAGAAATCATATATTTTTTAGTTCAACCACAATTCTAAGCACAGGAGTCCATTTGAGGTGTCTCTTAGACTAATGTCCAGCCCTAGGAAAGAACCGTAATAATATGCCCCTGAGAGTGGTAGCTGTCTGGGACAAACTAAGTTGACAAATAATCACTTGATTCAGTTCTTGTGTTTGCTTTGTCCAATAAACTAGTCTTATCCTTTACTATTTCCTGTAATTTGTATTCTGCTGCTATTCACAAAATTTCTATTTATTTTCCAGAATACTGCTATAGGCCTTGTTATCCTGGACTCTTTTTTTCCAGCCTTCAAATGGGGCACGGGGTTATCTGGTACTTTAGCCCATGGTAGAGGGCTGCATCTACACAACACCAAGCAACCAGGCAGAAAGTGAGAAATTTCGGTCCCTCTCCCAGATGGCCCCAGATGCATGGCATGGTGTAGACCGAAACAGCCAGATGGCTGAATGGATTTTTCACTTTCCATCTGGGTGCATGACATGGTGGAGATGCAGCCAAAGTCTTGAGCCAAAAGAAAATGCCAGCCAAGGAGATGAGGTATTGCTACTTTCCAGGCACCTCGTTCCTGCTGGGTGGTATTGCGACCTTGGTTTAATTTATTCTCTCAGAAGCAGGTCACCCTTATGGGAACAATGATTGTCGACCTCTTAAAGTAAAGAGGGAAGCAGACAGACCCAAAAAGACTTGGAGAGAATGTCCCTTTTGCTTTCTTGTGAGGACAGGTCTTTTACTGACTAGGTGAGAACAGTGACACCTGGGGAAGGCCCTTCCTTCTAGGTCTCCAGAGGTCACCAAGCTGAAGGCACTACAAAACACCAAGTGACAACGAAAACATCCAGGGACTTGCTGTCCATCATGGGCATCACTAAATCTTTTTGAACAACCCTGGGCAGTGAATTACGGCAGCGTGGAATTGACTTACAGTTTATTTCTAGTAACAGGCAGTTACTATGTCAAATCTGAAACCATTCAGAAAGGCCTATAAAAATATATGACAAAGTAACAGGCAACCTCTAGCTCCTTTTAGCATGTTTATGAGTTTAAACTGCATTGAGCTTGTGTTTATAGAAACGAATATAGGGATTTCTTCTGTCCTCTTTCTTCTCTCTCTCTCCTCCTCTGCAGTCAGCTTTTTTGTGACTGTAGGGTGGTATCCAAGACCTTCAGAATGTCTGAACTCCCAGCCAGAGCTGCCATTCTGTTTAGAGGCAATCTCAGTTGATGAACATACAACGTGTGTTTTTCTAGAATAGTTGAAGTTCTTTTGTTGAGGAACCCGATAGTTGAATGATAGTTGTAAAAGAAAATCATTTCCAAGTTACCTTTCACCCACTCTTCCCCCAACGCTGCTTGACACTTACTGAGAAACTAATTGCAGCCTGAGTAGGGCCACGGGACACATGCTGCAATCCAGGCATAATGTGACACCAAATATAATAAGGTAACATATTGTTAAAAGTCAGTATCCCAAGTCTAACAATACGGTGTCACAGACTCATAAGCGTGTAACCATATAATACATAATTGTCATCTGCAGAGAAAAGATCTAATTTTGATAATGCATATTGAGATTGGTTGTTTGAAAAATGCTCATGGCTCCAGAAGGTTTGACAGTCCTGAATATCACATAATAGCATGTAGCCAAGGAACATGGGATGAAGGGAAGGGAGACTCTATTCCAGAACGCAAGCACTCCCACTCACAGTTTTATTTTTAAAAGAACACGATTCTGTTCAGACAATGAGCAAGTTTACTGTGAAGGGTGATTTGTTCCTGGGTTTCCATATCTAGAAACCGTGTGTGTGTGTGTGTGTGTTCCTGGGCTTCCATATCTAGAAACTGTGTGTGTGTGTGTGTGTGTGTGTGTGTGTGTGTGTGTATGTATGTGTGTGAGTGAAGGTCCCAATCCATCTCTGAGAGTCTGAGCTATAGGATTCTGCTTTGACAAACACAGATATCCTGAGGTAAGAGACCTGGTGTAGCTTTAAAGGACTTGATGTAGCTTTAAATTTCAAAAAAAATTAAGCAAAATCAACAGACTCTTGAAACAGGCTGTATTTCATACTACCATATTTCCTCAATTCTAGAAAATAGCTTTTTAGCATTTTAAGATAGCTGTGGTCAGCATCCCTCTAACAGTCTATGTGTAGACTTTTCATCTCTAAAACACTGTTTTTAAATAAAAGACATACCTTCCAACCCATAGAACCTAAGAGCTGAGGAAAGCATGCAACAATTAATATGCTAGTGTATTTATTGGACATACATGGTGTCCCTAATGTAGCAAAAGACCTTTGACAAGTGTTTCATTTCAATTTCATATGAACCTTATGGAGGAGCTAATTTTATTTCTATTTTATGGAGAGGATTCCAAGACCCATAGCCACAGAGTTATCTTACAGGCTCTCTTTCCCCTGTATTCCAGAATCTGGTCATTTCTGAGTGTGTCTCCTCATGGCAAGGTGTAGTGCAATGAGGTGTTTTTCCCATACCCATACCTTTGCTGGGGTCCACTGCCCTGGACTCACTGATTCTCAAATCCCATTGACTGCAATAAACCCGGGCTCTCATTGATCTGGTTGTAGCTCTCATAACTAGAAGGTTTGCACTTCTTTCAAGTTTCTAGAGCATTGGCTTATATCTCTTGCCTTGTGTTGTTCATCTGGGGCTGCCCTGTCAATATACATTTATGACTCTTTACTAGATGAATACTTCTAAGGGGCAGGGACATTTCTGGGGCCCTTCATCAATCACAAGATCCAAGCATTTAGTCTGTACATTGTGTGTGAACATTAAATATATATAGAACAAGTACAAAGTATAAAAAAAATCAGACTCATACCATTTAAAGAGGGTGAAAGGAAGTTTGAGGTTGTTACCTTTACTTCTCAGTAGCACCTGACTCCCTGTGGCACTTCCCTCTTGAGACGCATTCATTCATTCGTTCATTCATTCATTATTTCTTCATCAAATTTTTATTGTACATGGTTCTGTATTCAAAGCATTGGGTAATATAGAGAAAAATAAGGAATAAAACCTCTGTTTTTGAAGAGATCACAATCTAATTGATGAGGTCACATAGATGTAAATATTAGAGGAGACTGTGGATATGCAAGGCCTCTGTAAGAGGCTGAGATGGTTTTTATTAGTATTAAAATATTTATCATTCAAGGCAGAGCATGTTAATTGATGCGGGAATTCAGAGAAGGGAACAGTGTCAATGTGGATGATTGGAAAGGCTTTTTTTTTTTTTTTTTGAGGGAGTTCTTGTACAGGTGGAAATGAGGAATAGCAGAAGAAAGGTGGGGTCATGTGCAGCAGTCATTTCCATCTTAGCTGAGGTTGGAATGCTGGTGCAGGAGTGACCACAGGAAATATTTGTGTGGGCAAGGTCATGGAGGACCTGGGCCAGCCAAGGTGCTAGGGGAGCTGCTGAGAGTGTTTGAGGAGGGGAGAGGCCAGGTCAGGGCTGTGGTCTTGGGAGGTTAGCTTGGCTTGGGGTAGGGATGGTCTAACTACAGGATGACTCAAGCCCAGGGTTAGGAAGTGTCAGGAGAGAATAAAGAGCATCGTTCAGAAGGATGCTGTTTTGTTCAAATATGCTTAAAATACAATTTTATCAGAAAAGTACGCTTCATTGATGCTGTTGTGAATCTGAGGTCCAGGCCAAATATTCCCCTGTCACGCATGCAATAAGTTCTGATGAGTAATAGTGATTGTAAGTGATACAAGCATATTAGGTGCTTTCTATATGCCAAGTATTGTGCTTTTTCATGGACTGTTTACTTTAATCTTCATAGCAGCTCTAATTGTCCCTCCTTTACAGATGAAGAGGGTGGATATTTCAGAGTGGAAGAGAGCAGACGAGGGCACACAGAGGACAGAGTGACAAGCTCCTTAGAACTCTTGTGGAGGGAAGGGGGTCACCTGGCTTGGAACCTACTCAGGGTATCTTATGACTGGCACAAAGATAACATTTATTGAATACCAAGTACCAAATTGTTCTGAGTTGAATAGTGTCCTCCCAAAGTTCATGTCCTGGAATTTATGAACGTGACCTTAATTGGAAATAGGGTCTTTGCAGATGTCATCAAGTTAAGATGAAGTCATGCAGAATTAGAGTGGGCCCTAAGTCTAATGTGATCGGTGTCCTTATAAGAAGAGGAAGATTTGGACACAGACACAGACACACAGGGAGGATGCCATATGAAGATGGAGGCAGACAGTGGAGTGCTGTGTCTACCAGCCAAGGGACACCAAGGATTTCTGGTGCCCCTTGAAGCTAGAAAGAGGCCAGGAGGAGTCTTCCCCTGGAGTCTTCAGAGAGAGCACAGCTCGGTCCAGCAAACATCTTCATTTCAGATTTGTAGCTTCCAGAATTGTGAAAATAAATTTCTGTTGTTAATAGCCACCCAGGTTGTGGTGATTTGTTACGGCAGCTCTAGGAGACAAATAAATACGCCAAATTCTATGTTATTATTACCTTCCACACAAATAAAAAGGTGAAATATCATTGAGGAAAACTGCAGAGGAAAGACAATTCACCATACGTTTTCTACTTGAATCAACTTGTAAAACAGACTCACTCAAAGGATTGGGGTCTGCAAACTTCCTGTAAAGGGTCTGATAGTAAATATTTTAGGCTTTTCCGGCCATGGGTTCTCATGGCAACTACTCAATGCTGCCATTGTAGAGGGAAAGCAGTGTAGACAATACATAAGCAAATGGGCATGGCTACGCTCCAATAAAACTTTATTTACAAAAATAGGCAGTGGGTGGGTGGGCTGGATTTGGCCCCTGGGCTATAGTTTGCCCAACTCTGACAAAAGGCCTGGCTTTTGGAGACCTCCCTTGCCTTCTGTATATGTGGACATTTACAGCTCTCCAAGTGAAGTGAAACTCCATTTGTGTGTCCACGACTTCTCACATGCCTGATGGGACTGAAACTCATGGAACTAATACATTCTCAGGCAAAGTGACACCTCAGTGAATGTGTCTCTCAGTGTTGGGCACTTATGCACAGGCTGCGTTTCTCTAGGTGCCATGGAGAACATGCCTTTTCCCACCACTCCTAGAACCAGGATTTGAGCCAGCCAAGGAAAGCAGACTCACTGTTTCACAGCCAAACCTCATTTTAAATCCTGCATGATATGCCCCAGATTGATCACTCATCTTGTTTGCTAGGTTGGTTCTGACCAACTTTTTGACTCATTTCAGAAGTCAAATCCACCCTCACAAGATAAAAGTTGTTACTTTGTGGAGGGGTAGGGGGTCTTTCCAAAGAATTTGCAGAAGGGTCTGACAGGTAGCCCCAGTGAAGAGCTCCAAATCCTCTTTGTTCTGGCAGCATCAGCGGAGTAAGTGCTCAGCTTACCAGGGCAGCCACTGGGAAAGTATGGGGCCTCAGCCCCCTGGGTAAATGGTGCTAGGCTTATTAAAAGACCGTTTCCATCATCTTCTTAGGCTTGCTTCATTCACTGGCCCGAACGTGCATGCAGATATGCGCCTACCCGGGCAGGCAATAGGGGCGTTTAGACACTCCAGAGACCTGGGGACACCAGCCTCGTTGACCCACACAGCCACCACCTTTCCTTCCCAGGTAGCCAACACCTCTTGAGAAGTGATTCCTCCTCGGGGAGCTTTTCCAAAAGCATCAGCAACTTCTGGGCCTCGATCTCGTCTCGGCCCAGGGGCAGCCATACACATCACAGTTTATCAGTATTTCTGAGAGGAGCTGGTTCCCCTGCCCACCGCTGCTGATGTGGGTCTCCGAGGAGCCCTTCTGGCTGGTGTTCCAGGACGCTTTCTTACCCTCTCCCTCTTAGAGTGTTGGTTTCCAGCTCACCGCAGCGTTCCTTCTTGTCAGAGGGCTGCTGAGTGTGTGAGAGTTTGTAGCACCTGAGACTCACTTGAGGCTGTCAGATGTGATTCCACCTCCTCTTTTGAGGCATTGGAGGGAAGAATGCTGCATTTCATTTGAAAGTTGAGTCTCACTTGGATGCAGGAAGTGGTCCTCAGACCATCTGTCTACTTCCTCTAATTTTTAAAATTTAAATACAATGTAATGTGTTATTAATTATGTTATAATATATAATGTTATATAAACTTATATATTATAATTATATTAAGTATTAATTCTAGAGATGATATAAATAATCCCAAGAGATCATCCCCTTTTTAATGTGGAGGAGAAAAGCATTTCAGGTTTGCACAAATAAAATATTCCTCAGTAGCAAGCAATAAAACCAGAATGATATCTGCAGACAGCTTAGCTTTACCCAGCTTCTGACCAACCCCCGAGTGTCCGCAGAAAAGTATCATGCTAATGAAATCATTTGTCAGTGTTTAGAATCATATTTATCTGCTAGAGAAGTAACAGCTTTCATGATTCTCTTCCTGTATAGCAACTCAGACTGTTTTTTTCTGCAGGTTGAATGCTAATAATGTACCCCTTAAACATGTGGGAGCTTGTTGTTTGGTGACATACACTTCCCTTTGTCCAAGAATCAGCCTGACCAGGTAGAGAACAAATATCAGAAAGTTTTTCTTTTTAGAACAATTAAATTTACGAACTGTCACTGCTAAATACATATAATTATTCCAACAATGAAAACAGAGGTAATTCCGGTAGTGCCGAAGCAGGGAACGTGGCTACACCTCGTTTATGTGGCTTTTTGTAGAGGTCTGGGGAAAAGCAGTGTGTTGCCAGGGAGTGAGGTAGAAGTGGTCTGCTGGTTGGCATTTGAATGACAGAGCTAGAAGCCACTTTGAGGGTCTTATCACTGAATCACATGTTTAAATGGAGTGGAAAGGTCCTCTAACCCAATGGCCTATGTGGCATTTGAGGCCTCCCTGCTCCTGAGTGGCCTGACCTTGGGAAAGCAGGACTGATCTTTTCTGTGACCTGAGCTTCCTCAGCAGAGCTTCCAGGCAGTTCCACCACCATCCATTCTTAGGTTACTCGGGTTTACTCAACAAGGCATTTATTTAGACAGTCACCTGATTGAGTTACCAGTCTTGCCCCTTACAGGTAGAAGACCTGGTTCCTTTGGTAATGCCCACCTTCTAATGATGTATGGCGGGGGTGGGGGGAAGCATGCTTTTTCTGCAAATGTCCAGACAGTAAACCTTTTAGGCCTTGGGGAGGGTCACACAGTCTCTGTCACAACCACTCAGCTCCTGCCCCTGTGGTGTGAACGTAGCCGTGGACAATACAAATGAACAGACAAGGCTGGGTCGCAGTGAAACTCTACTTACTGAAACAGGAAGCAAGCAGGACTTGGCCTGCAGGCCGTAGTTTGCTGATCCCTGGTTTATGGAGGCAAAAAGATTCTATTCTTAGGCACTTACCAATCTTGTATTCAGAGATTTAACCTGGAGTAATACAGAGTTCGTTAAGTTAGGAATGAGGAGCTATGGGCTATGACGGCAGTCCTGCCATGGCTTGTGGTACCTTGTTTAACCTCTCAGGCTTTAATTTCCTCATCTTAAAACAAGGGGCTCAGGTTAAGTGACATTTAAGGTTTCTTGCAGTTGGAAAATTGTGAGCTCCTCTTACAAGTATTGGTAGTTCCAAATTTCAGGCTCTAAGGAATATCCTTCCCTCATCTTCATTGTCATGTAGGGTTCTTAATGACACAGGTGACACTTGGAGAGGGGTCTGGGAGAGAGAGTGATGCTTCAGCTAGTGCCTGTTTGCTGTTCCGATGTTTTGCTTCCTAAACCTGACCCTAGATCACCTTGGTCTGGAGCCTCATTTACTCCCTCGGTTAATCTCACATTCAAAACATTCTGTTGGCCCCATTTTTCTCTGCCATCGACAGCAGAGTCAGAAACTGCTCTGTCTCCTGCTTTTGTTCTGTTGCCTCTATGAATGAGCTCCTACCTTGTGCAGCTTTTCATTCAAGTGACTCCTATCCCCAGTGGACTGAGACAGAGTCTGCACTCATGTTGATGTGTCTTTCCCCAAAGTGTGGTGATGAGCACACGGCAAATGCTCACTACGTCCCTGTTGATTTGAATTCAGGAAAGAAGGTGATGGACCCCTTTCCCCCCATTACTCCACATTCCCCTGGAAGATTGCTGGAGAGAGAACTTGTGGGATAACCTCAAGGTATGAAATAAAATTGATACTAATTATAACCATAGCTGTGATGTGTTGAGCACTCTAGTGGATGGTGTTGGTACTTTGCCCAAATAACTTTGGATCCTTTTTACCATTTTTGTGTACCCCCAACCACTTTGCTTCGCACAGTCAGCAACAGCAGCTCTTCTTCTGGAGGACTGTCTTCAGACTACAAGAGTCTACTTTGCTCATGGTTGGGAGAACTAAAAAGTACCTGGGAATTTATACCCCTCTCAGGGAGGCCTTCACCAATGACTAATAGGCCTAGGAGTATGGATGCCCAGTTTCTTGCCTTCTGGTGACTCTGAGGCACAACTTACAATCTAGAGTTCCCGTGGGGATCAGACCGAAGTGACCTGCAGTGAGACTTTACCTGAAATCAAGTCTTTTTCTGGCCATCTCCCCTTTCGTGTCCTGCTTCTCCTATTCCCTTCCAGATTTGCCCTGGGAAGAATTTCTTAGTAAATCACAAACACACATGAATCCTCAATTGAGGGTCTGATTCTAGGGGAGCCCCTAAAAAATAATCTACTATGTTGCAACCACTATGTTAAGCACTTGGCACAATTTTCCACTCGTCGTCGACCCACTCTTGCTTGGTACAACCCATTTTGCAGATGAAGAAACTGAGGTCCAGAGAGAGAAATGACTTTCCCAGTTTCACTTAGCTAGGAAGTGGCATGTCCAGAATTCTGGCTTTGTCTATGGAATCTCCATACACTCCTTCTCCTCTGTGAGGTTTGTTCTAAGTAAAGGGAATCATTCTTTGAGGGAAGTTATCACAAAGGTGCCAGAGACTCTGCCATTTTGCCTCAGAGGGGCCTCTGCCTTAGAAAGAGCTCTTTCATGCATGTCAGGACATGAGGGGTCTTACTTCCTTCTGGGAGAACTGGAAAATTTGGGCAACTGGACAGAATGCTTTGTTTTTCTTTTTATTTATTTTTTAACAAAACATCAGAATAAGTAAAATGGCAGCTGCCAGAAATATTGTCCTTGTCTCTCTCCAGGTGCCAGTAAAAAAATATGATTCTATCCTCTGCTGAAATGGGCTTTCCTGGGATTGGAGTAGTTATGGTCCTAATCCACGAACTATTCATCACAATGGCACTGGCAAATGTTTGCTTGCAATAACTTCCCCCTAGTGAATCTCTTGCATTTCCACAGCTAATGGTTAAACAGGACTTGGACCGATATTTGCATCTCTTCAGCCTCTGGCAATCTGATTATTAGTGCAATAAATATACAACGTTTAATAACTCTTCACTTTTCCACTTTGAAACCATTAGTTGTCTCCAGGTTGACTACGAAGAACTTCAAATTCAATTCATTAACATTTCCTTAAATAGTCCTCTTAACATTGCAGGTCTGCCTTTCCCATTATGTACTGTCACTAATAATGGTTTTTACTTCTAACCTATTATTAATTAAAAAATAAAAAAGAGCCCTCCACTCTCTCCATTTATGAATAAGGTTTAGATCCTCTCTGCGTGATCTGCAAAGAGGCCTTTAGAGAGTGGCTTGTAGTGTCTGATAATTGCTATCAAGGTAAATAATTTAGCTGGTCAGACAGAGTGCACTTCTCCCTGCCTCGAGTGGACGGCTCGAGTCTTGGCCAGTCGGGCAAACCAAACCCAAGGCAGAGAGAATCAGAGCCACATGAAACTCGCGTTAGGAGCCAACAGGAAAAGGCAGCCTGTCCTAGGGGATGCTGCAGTGACCCCTGAAGCTTGCCATGACCTGGGCACCGCTATCCTTCCCCCATCTGCAGCCAGACAGGGACGTCCAGACCCCCCGGAGCCCCCGCAGACAGAGGCATCTTTCCCCAGAGGCTTTCAGGATTTTGCCATGAAGGACAAATGAACAGGCACAGATCCTCTGGACGCCCTAATCTTTTCTTTTCCTACTTCAAAGCCTTCTGCGTTGCCTCTGAGCCTGTAATTACCCTGGAGGTATTTTAGATTTGAAGCGACACCAGCAAAATTGCACTTCCTGATCATGGGAGTCCACAGTTGTGTTTAATCAATTATGAAGCTGGTCACGAGATGGAGTTTTTCAGCCATAACCATTAAAGGGGAATCGTGATCTAGGCCCAGCTCCTTGTGCTCAGGGTAAGGGACCCGCAATCTGAAATTAAAGAAACACTAGCCACTTGATGTGGTTTAATTTAGTCTCTGCCTCCTTAATTAAAAGCATACCATTACCCACCCACATAACAAACTGACACTTTTATGCCAGACTGTAACTCAAAGAAGAAAACCTGTTAAAGTTAGGTGGAGCTAAAACACTGATTTTAAGACACCAACAGAGGCTCCACAGCACCACAATAGAATCTAAATTTATTTAAACTGAAAGATTTAAACAAGCTTTGAGGCTGTTTGAGAGTCAGTTCTCTTTTCTCTTCCTGCACCCCACCCCCACCCCTTTTGGCTTCATTTCTAGCTGTCTGTCTGGCTGGCTGTCTATCTGTCTTGCCTGTCTGGAGCGCTCTTTCTCTCTGTCTCTCTGTCTGTGTCTGTCTCTTGCCTCTCTCTCTGACTCTTCCTCTTTCTCTTCCTCTGTCTCTCTGTCTCTTTGTGACTGTCTCTCCCTCTCTCTCTGTCTCTGTGTCCATCTGTCCATCTCTCTCTCTGTCTCTCTCTGTCTCTGTCTATGTCTCCCTCTCTGCTGCACAGTCCCGTGCACACATGTATCCCAATCAGAAACACACCTTTGGTTATGTGCCATCCGTGGTCCAGAAAGGGAAGAAGCAGTTCCTTTCTTGGATGTTCTTTTTGGAGACTTGTGTGTCTGTGTGGCCAGGCTGGGGAGTTCCAGGGGAAAGAAATTCAGACCAACCTTCAAGGCCTCGCATCCTCCCATAATCCCAGCCCTGCAGCCAGGAGCCTGGAGAGTCCTGGCCTGGAGAAGCTGGCTGTGGTGGGTCCAGGACCACACAGGCTCTATCGCGTGTCTGTGATGAATCCCCGCTTGCCGGTCCTGCCGAGAGCTGTCTACATGCTTTCAGAGACTTAAGCTGATGGCAAGGGAGCCAACTCCAGACACTCAGATGGGCTGGGCCGGGCTGCTCCCTGCTCAGATCCCTTGCCAAATGCCATGTTGTGGTGCTTGAACCCCAAAGCTTGAGGTAGCTGGACCACCTGCCCTGGCCAGCATCCTTGCCTCTCTTTTCTTTTCGCCCTTGGCTCGCCCTACCTACCTCATTCCTGGGTGGCATATTGTTTCCCTACTTTGAGAGACTGCATAGCGTAGTGCTTCAGAACATGAATGGTCATACTGTTGTGTTCAGATTCTTGCTCTGCAACTCCCCAGCTAAGTGATTGCATCTCAGTTTCCACATCTGAAAAATGAGGATGGGAAGAGTAATGATTTCAGGTGTTTTTCTGAGGATCCAAGGAGTTAATTCAGGTTAAGTACTTAGTATAGCATATGACAAGCCGGATATGTTATTAACTTTTAAAATGTGATGCCACTTTCCATTTCCCTGTCTTTGAATGAATCACGAAAGGCCAGAATACAAAATATAGGAGTTCAGAGGTAGAAGGTCTTCGTGCTCAACCAGCCAGACCCCCTCAGTTTTTAAATGAAGAAACTGAGGCCTGGTAAGAGAAAGTAACCAGCATATTAAGCAGATTGAGTGGTGTAGTGGATTCTACTTAATCCAGTGCTCTTTCAAAAGCACTCTTTGCAAATATTTCTCCTTCTTGCTGATGAGAGCTCTCTGGGATTTGGGACTGCTAGAAAGAGCAGCAGTTCTGAGTGCAGGGTTTAATACTAAAGCCTTGCTGACCAGGCTCAGATTCGTCTAGCAGTCAGTCAGTGGGTTCCTTGGAAGGGCTTGAAGGATGCTTCAGAGGCCCTAAATGGCTGCCCTGGTGCTGCCAGCCATTCCATTCCTTTCCAGTCCTGGTGCAGAAATTGCTCCATCACTTTAGGTCTTAATTTCCTCTTTCAAACAGTGAGAGGGAGGTTTCTATGTCTCTTCTAACTCTGCAATTGTATGGCTGTATTAATAAAATACAGCAGACCGTGAGGATATGTGTGTGTTGAATGATACGTTATTGCTTTGTGATGTCTCCTATAAGGTCTATAATTCAATATTATTTATGAAGTAATGGGGATGACATCTGGGTAAGTCTTGGCATTCCGTTCATTAATCTCACTTAGAAATGAGTCCTTATTTATAGCATTTGTTCGCATCAAGTTGTATGCATATCATGTCTCATTTACTCTAAAAAGGACAGTCTATAAAGTCGGTGTTTCTGAACCCAAACTCCAGATTCTAATGGGGTCCCACTCTCATGTCCTTCACATATCTGGAAAACGTATTCTCTTGTTCTCTGTAACTAAGACCATCACTTCTTGGCTACATGAAGCAGATCAGTAGTTTTAAAGCAATTTTAGGTGAGAGATCTCTTTAAAACTGAATACAAGCAATGACTCTTTTCTCCTAAAATGCACATACATACAACATATGGCAAACGATACTGGGGGCTCCTTGGACCCTCGAAAAGGCCTTAAATACCAGATCAAGAACCTCTGTTGTGTAGTAACAAATATGTTGATGAAGAAAGGAAACAACCAGATATTTACTTAGAGGTAGTTTGAAAAAACAAAGGTACTTAAAATCAAGTACTAATTACAATTTTCAGATCCTAAGAGGTCAGAAGGTAGCAAGTCTCCTGCACCCCCAAAACAGACCTTTCTGAGTCACTGCTGACACCAACATACAGGAACCCCCTGTTGAGTCTCTACTGGATATTCTGGGATGTCCTGCCGACTTCAGGCTCCTCTCTATTCGGGGGACCATCTCATTTCTTGGGCACATGTAGTAGATCAGTGGGGAGATCCAGGTGGCTGTTGGGAGGTCACACAAACCTAGCACCCACTCATTTTCCTAGGATGGAGATTCTTTGTGCAGGTGGAGATCACCACTTGTCACAGGGCCCCATGAGGAATGCCTGCAGATTTGCCTCCAGAGACACTTCTCTGTTCTCCATCCCCCATCACTTGAGAACTTCCAGAGGATTGCCAGAATAAGAGGGAGAGTTGGAGACACACATTGCTCTGTAGCTTTGGAGTTTTTTCTCCATCCTTTGCTTTTGAATTTTTGGTTGTTGACCATTGACTAGTACCATATGGCTCTCTGTTGTTTTCATCCACGTCTCCTCTCCAGCTCCCCACACAATGTTGGGACTGTTTGTGAGGTTCCTTTCCATCAGTCCGCCCAGCAGCATATGACATCTTGGGGATTTGCATTTTTTAGTTTAATCATTAGCTTAATGTTTGCGGGACATTAGTCATAGGAAGTTAGTCTCATTCATCCAGATGCGTTTTTGAAAGTTACAGCTCTTCTCTCTTGACGATAATGCCCCCCTTGAGCATGCCTTCTCCCATTTCCTTTTAAAAACACTCTGTTCTTCTGGAACTATCAAATGAAGATATCAGAGCTGAAAGGTTTTATTAATTCAGAAACTACATTTGAGTCTTCCAGAGGAGCTGAACCTGGCTGGGGCTGGGGAGGAACTGTGCTGGTGTATGGTCAGGAAATGACTTAAACCTGATCTTCAAGGGCCTGAAATTGCTTCCTTGGATTTAAAAAAAAAAAAAAAAAGGGAGGCATTTCTCTTGCCTACAACCCTCTGGGGAGACCTGAGTCCAGTGTTTGCATCTCTTCCATTGCTAATGAATGAATGAGTTTTCTCCCCAGGCTTCTGGCCAACAGAACTGGGAACCATTCTTGCTTGGAAGCTGGGCTGCTTTTTGAGTTCTTGGGCTTTGTAAGTTGCTAGACAGATGGTTCTGGAGGGGAAGGTGGGGCTTGACATGGACTTTGAAAGTGTTGACTTTAGATAGAAGGGAGGAAGATTTTTCTAAGTGAGCAAGTGACACAAGCAGAAGTGTGGAAGCAGGTATAATGATAAATATTCTGGGCCCCACAAGTGCATTCATCTGACTGTAAGCAGGAAATCAAAGTTACCGAGCCTGGCATGAATAGGGCAGAGTGGGGCATGGGTAGACGGCTTTCCTACCATGTTCTTTAGAGTTTAGTTTTATTCTGTGGGTAACCTAGAGCCATTGAAAGCATGTGAGTTTAAGAATTTCAGAATCAAAGAGTGCTAGGATTGTGAATTAGGTAGTGATAATTTCATCACTGGCCTCATGGGAGTGCCTTTTTGGAGGTTTCTTTCTCAAAGGCTAATGATAATGATATTTTTCTTGATAATGAAATTGTCATGCTCTTAGAGTTGCCCTTCTTTATATGTCTAAGGACACCCTTTCCATTTTAAATATGGTTTAAGAAATCTTCCTATAACCCTCCCCTCTTCCCCCAAGTTGCACTGTGGGGCTTCTCTTGTCCCAAGCACAAATCCTTGACAGCATTGACCTTGGAAGACATTAATCCATATAAGTGCCCTGGGCATGGTCCAGAGAAGCCATTGTCTGCATCCTACATCCCTTTCTGGGCCACAGCCTCAGTGCCCTCGTGACTCCCACATGCCTTATATTTTCCTCTGTCTCTCCCTGCGTTACTCTTACTCTGACTATTTTCTGCTCACCACCTCCTCCAACAGGAAAAATATTCTTTGTTTATTCAAGGAACTAAAAAAATAACCTTCTCCTTATAGCTCACCTGCTCACGATCCCCACTACAGCCCTTTTAGATCTCAATATGACCCTAATCCATTGATTCCTCTACTTTCTCTGTCACTTCCACATGCCATGTATCTAGCTTATTATATTCACAGTCTTATAAATATTCTTACCCCCTTTCCTTATTTCCCACCTCACAAGAAAACACATAGTCAAGATGAGCTCAACAACCTATTATCTTTGTGCTTATAATTAAACAGCAAAGCATTTCTGAGGAGAGAGAGAGAGAGAGAGAAAGCAAAAAAGAAAGAAAGGAAGAAAAGAGGGAAAGAGGGAAAGGGAGAGGAAGAGGAGAAAGAGAAAGGTGGGTGGAGGGAGGTTGTCACATGACCAAAACCAAGCAAGGCGTCTCCATTATAAACTGACCTTTGCAACTTTCAGCTGGGCTTTCGACACTGCCCAGCATTTTTCCTGCACATCTCTGGTGGGCTTGCTTTCCTGCACTCCACAGACCAGTGCATCCTCTCCTCTTCTCTTCTGTCATCTCTGCCTCCCACCTCAGTGGTCTACCAGGTCTCATGATACATAAATAAGTGCTTTTTCTCTAACTTTACTTAAACATAATTTTATTTATTTTGGTCTAAGCTGTGCATTCAAATTTTCCAAAATTCAGAAGATCCAAAAGTCACCATTCTATCCCAAGTCCCCATACCCTGGTTTTCTCTCCTGTGGGCAGCAATGTTCTTAGTGTATATGCTCCAGCGACAATTTATGCATATATATGCAATTTATGCACATATGTAAAGGCAAATATATGTGTATATTCTCAACTTTTTCTCTCTTACATATATGGTAACACTTTGCTTTTCTTTAAACTTAACATTATGTCAGAAATAAATCCATATAGGTGTACAAAGAGTGTTCTCATTCTTTTTATAATATTATAGTACTCCATTCTATAGATTACTTTAATATTTAACCAGTCTACTATTGACGGCTTATTAGGTTATTTCCAATAGTTTGTTATTATAAGTTATGCTACAATGAACACATTTATCTTGCATATGTGTTGGTACATTTATATGATAAGTTCCTAGAAATATTATGGGTGGGTCAAAGGGTGTTTCATTTTCAGTTTTGATAAATATTGTTGGATTGCTCTCCACGGAGATTGCTACAGTTTGGACTCTTTCCAGCAGTGTATAAGATGCCGGTATCTTCTGGCTCACCCTGCAGCATGCTACTCATCTCTTTTCTCTCTGCCAATCTGATAAATGGGAAGAGTTTCTCATTGTGGTTATATTGTGCATTTGCACAGTGAAAATTGAAGGCGCTGGAGAAACATCTCTAATTTTATCTCTACCATAACCATAAATATATCTTGATTCCACTCTTGTCCCTTCTAACTCCTATCCATGGCATTGAAAAATGGGTACTCTCCTCAAATACTGGTCCTTCCACATATGTTCTAGATTGCATCCCTTTTTTATTCTCAGGCAGTGGTTTTCATTGGTGAACCTTTCTTTCTGCTGCATCTTCAACTTTTCCTCCTTCCAGATTCTTTCCATTGACTTTCAAACAAGCATCAGTTGCTCCCACTCTTAAAATGTTTTCCCTTGACCCCAGCACCTCCCTCTAGTGACTACCCTAGCTCTCCTCACAGCTGAGCCACACAAAAGAAGTTTGTACAAATGCTTCCTCCTCTGCTTCCTCACCTCACAGCTGTTCTTCAGTATATACACAGTTTTCTTTTAATGCTCTTGACTGTTCTTGCTGAAGTCACCAATGAACTCCATGTTGTTGACTATTCAGTTTTCATTTTTCTTGATCCCTTCTTAGTAGCATTTGTCAAAGTTGACTTCTTTGTTTTGAAATACTTTCTTCCCTTAGTGTTCATGACCCCATACTACCTGCACTGCTGACCATTCCTCTTGGCCTCCTTTGCTTGTCTTCCTTCCTTACATGGTCCTAGTTGTCTTCCACAAGACCCAGATATCCATTTCTTCTTACTTCTTATTTTTTCCCAAAGAGAATATATTTTATTCTCAGTGATTTAAACACTGATAGCTCCCAAATATTTATTTCTACCTGCAACTTCTCTTTTCAGTTCTAAGCCTGTATGTCCAGCTATCTACTTTACATTCTCAGTTGAATAACTCACTTGCATTTTAAGTTTAAGATGTCTGGAACTGAAATCCCTCTCCTCTCCCACACCCAAACATTCCTCTTCTTTAGGATGTCCCATCTCTGTAAGAGACACCTCCAGCCATATGGTTGTACCTGCCACTGATTTAGGCATTATCCTGGAAAACTCCCACAGCTCCAGTCCCAAATCAGGTGTATAAAATCTATGTTCTTTTTATCTTTAACATGTATCTTGATTCTACCAGGTTTCCCTATTTCTAATGATTCTGTCTTTACCAAAGCCACAACATCTCTTTCTTGGACCACCATGGTCAGCTTCTGACTAATGTCTCTGTGTCCACTCTTCCCTACTATATAATCTATTCTCATGAAGCAGCCAAAGTTTCTAAGCATGCCAACTAGGTAATCTTACTTCCCTCCTTGAAACCTTTTATAGGCTTTGCATCAAACTGACAATAAAATGCAAACTCTCCATCATGGTGCTGCTGACACTACTAGTGGCCTTCCTGAAAGCCATGCCCCTCCCCTGCCTTTCTGATTGACAGGATCTGCCTGGTTACAAGATTACATTTCCCTCCCTCCCTTGCAAGCAGATGTGGTCATCTTATCTGGCCGAAGATATATGGAAATGTTGCCTGGGAGCTCTGAGATGGATCCTTTAAGGAAACCAACTTAGGGCACCCCTTTGGCCTGCCCTCCATACCTCCTTCCTATTACCTGGTGCAAGTGTGGTAGCTGGATCTCTGCAAGCCTTCTTGGACCCTGATGGGACCTGTCAGATGGAAGCCACATTCTGGATGACACTGTAGAAAGACAGAAGGAATCCTAGTCCTGAGGGCCATGAAGTGGTGGTAGCAGCCCTGGACTGCTCACCTCTGGATTTCTTTGATGTGTGAGAGAAATAAACTGTTTTCTTCGTGCCACTGTTATTTTGCGTGTTGGTTATATGCAGCTGAACTTAATGTTAACTGATACATGTGGCTCATAAGGCCCCACGTGATGATCTGGCCCCGGCTCTCCTCTCTGACCTTGTCTTGCGTGCCTGTCCCCCTGGACCACTGTCTACTCCCCTCACTGGTCTACTGTCAGTTTCTTGAACCCCTTCCCACCTCGGGGCCTTCCTGCCTGTCGTTCCCTGCCTGGAATGCTCTTCTCCTTCTTTGCCTGGCTGACTCCTGTCATCTTGCAGGCCCGAGTTTAAATGTCATTTACTTGGAGAGGACTTCTCTGATTCTCTGATCTAAATTTTACCTCCTGTATCTCTCACACTACTCTGATTTTTTTTCCCTTCACAATACTGATTACACTTTGAAATGACATATTTATTTGTGAGATTTTTTTTTTTTTTATGTCTGTCTCTCCACTGTAGTGAAAATCATGTCTGTTTGCTCAGCACTTATACCCTAGAACCTAATTCTAGGCCAGGCATATGCTCAGTAGTAATCAAATGAGTGGAAGAAAATATAAAGAATGGTTTAGAGAGTGGGGTCAGGAATCTAAGAGTCTGGGTTTTAATCCCAACTCTTACTAGCTGTGTGACTTAACCAAGTTACTTAACCTTTCAAAGCCTCATTTTACTGATCTTTAAATGAGGCTAATAGCAGAACATTCCTGAGGGGATTGTGGTGAAGATTAAGTGACCAAATAAAACTAAAGAATACGACATACTGCCCTTCACAGAGGAAATGCTCAGTATGCACAGCTATTATTAATGAATAAACGAAGAAATCAATGAAAACACGCAAGGTCATTTTGGCAGCATGTTATCTGACCCAGGAAGGGGACGAGTGCTTCCACAGTGGCCTTCATTTGCTGAGGTCACACTGCATTCAGCCAGAGGATCATGGGAATGTTGCTTGTCACAGGCACTTTGAACGTCCACCGAGACCCTTTTGTAGGGGCAGCTCAATGCCCCTGCTCCGCAGGCCACCCTTGGCCTCTGATAGTTATTCCTCTAGTTTCTACAGCACACTGACTCACTCTCCTGGTCCCCACCACAAGGTGCCGGAGCTGTTGCTCTCCAAGCCAGTGCCTCATTTCTCCCTGGGATGCCAGGCTTCTCTGTGCTGGGCCATGTTTTATGTGCCTGCTCTTCCAGACTCCTCCCCTGACCAATGAGCCAAATCCTTCAAAAAGTGAGATTTCAATCTTTATTATCAAACCAGGGTGAGAACCAGAACACCAAGAAGTGAAGAATGTGGGAAGGGAGGGGGTGGCTGGCTTCCTGTGTGTGAACCACTCCTTACCAATCACTTCAAACCCTTGCAAGATCTGGAGAAACCACCTCAGAGTTTGTCTTGGTTCTATTAGGGAAACTCCAAAGCCACGGTTTTGGAAAGGTTTCAAACATTCCCCAGACGAGCCGTCTTTCCATTTATAAGATACTCCAAAGTCCTGTATTTAGTAAGAGTGGAGTAGGACACACACACACACACACACACACACACACACACACACACACACACACTCATGCACTCTCTCTCTCTCTCTCTCACTCATGTAACAACCCACTCTGGATTCGCTGTAATCCTGGCTTGAACATTCAAAAGAATACTTGAATAATACTTACCTACCTCACTGGGGTGTTGTTAACGATTAATTAGTTAATGTTTGTAAAGCACTTTGCAGCGTAAAGTGCTTGTATAAGTGCCAAGTAGTATTATTATTAAGCAGAAGTTCCATGGTTAGGCTGAAAATATTTTTTTTTTTGCAATCATACATTTAACTGTAAATAAATCAAGTTTATTTACAGGAGGATTTTCCTTTTAGGGTCATCTCCTGGTTATTATCATTTAATAATAATGTTTTCTGTTTTCATTTGGGTTACGAATAGAGCTGCCTTCTCTTGAAAATTTCTGTCTGTGAGAGAATTTCAGTCATATCCTAGGAAAATAAATTCCTATGGACAGTGTCCCTTTCCTCAGGAGCAAGGCTGAGTGTATTTTTTCTTCAGCGAGGATCCCATCCCTTCCTTCCCATATCCAAGACTGTCTCTGTAGAGTTCCCACCTAATTTAGTTGTAAATTGGAAAAAAAAAATTGCATACAGAACAGTGTCCTGTCAAATAGGTCAGAAGAATAAATGTGCTAGATTTGATGATGATAGTAACAGTGATAATAACAAAAATAGGGATTGGAAGTATTTTGGGTTTTATTTCTTCAGTTCCCTGTCTTTAGTCGTCTTTGGTCTTTGGAGGAATGTGAGGAACGTGGGGTAAGAGGCTGAGGAAGAAGCAAGTAGCTTCTGTGGGACAGCAGTACACACATTGCCCAGTGGAAGAGCAGCCTTTTAATGGAGCAGGAAGCTGCCTAAGTCCTTGGCAACCTGCAAGTAGAATTCTTTCTCCAGCACCTTAGGCAGTTCCATGGGAGTCACACCAGGTCTTTAAGGAACCTAGTACACTAAAAATCAACAAGGGATATGACACTGGGGAAAGGGATGAAACAGAAGAAAATCAGACAATGAAGCCTCCTGCTGCTCCCTTACTAAAAAAACACTTTGTGTTTTTGATGGACCATATTCTTTGGCAGATTTGTGTGTGTGTGTGTGTGTGTGTGTGTGTGTGTGTGTGTGGTGTGTGTGTCAAAGTATGGTTGGACAGTGGCTCTTTTTAGCAGAAGCTTATACACTGCCCAGATACTTGATCAGTACCATGCAAGGGTTATATCCTTACTGTGTAATTCTAGGGTAGGTGGGAACAATCAAGTTGAATTACTGACATTGTAAGGAAATGAAAAGTCAAACTGCTGACCATGTGTATTTTATATTATTTAATTAAAAGTAGATAACGGTGCATGAATGAACCACACATCAGATAAAAATGGCAGCATTTTCTCATATTTAACACATATTTGACTTGTGGTTGTGTGACAATTTACCAGAACAGGTCTATGATGTCTCCAAATAGAAAATCAGAAGTGTAATTAAAAAATACTGCAGGGGAGAAGCAATATTAACTTCAACCCTGAGCAGAGCTAATCACAACCTCCGTTATTCCTATTTAATGAGAGTCTCCTCTGTTTCTTTCTTTAGCTTGAAAGAAAAGAAAAGAAATCAGAATTTTTATTTTAAATATGCCTTGTGCCTTTTATGGAAATAAAGAAAGTGGATGGGTTACGAATTCTAGGTGTCAAGGTTCCCAATTCATTTATTCATTGTAATGGAGTCTCATTAAATATCCAACAGTCAGTCATTCAGACTTCCTTCTTAGAACAGAACTGCCAATTCACTGGACTATCTAGAGATTTTTGGCTTCATCAGCTGCATCGTTGTGAGGAGTATCCATCTGCTCTTCTTCAGTATCACTGGTGTGGCTGGTCCTAAATCAGGCAGTAAATAATCCCAGTGAACTCAATCTCTTCAGCACACATTCAGACACACCTGGTGTAATCAGAGCTCAGCATCCTTAGATCCTGAGACAATGCCATAGCCAAAGGTCCCAAGTCTCTGACCTTCCCTGCCAGACTCTACTTGACTTTCAGATCAAGTGGGGAAGACTTTGGTGCATTCCCTGCTTTCTCATGTTCGATTATTTCATGACTTAGTCAATTCACTCACTTTTGTTCAGAAATGTTCATGAATATCTCTCACTCGACCTTGGTTCTTCTGTCAGAGGGTGAGAGCAAAGTACATCAGTATGTGCGATGACAAACTGTTGATAACTATTAGATATTTCAGTTCCTTTTTCTGCTTTGGGTTGATCAAGGCTCTGAGGTGTTTCTGCATTAGAATCTGGTCTAATACTGCCACTATTCACACTTCCCTTAGTCCTTAGTATAAATTTTCTACCCCTTAAATTAAAATATTACATTTTTATCTTTTTTTTCCCCCAAATTAAGAGATTATTTTTACCTGACTTTTACTGAAGGATTCTCCTTGGAGCCAGGACAGAGAACTTGCTGTTTTATCAATAGAGAAGAGTTTCCATTCATAGGAGAAGGTGAGGTAAAGAGGTTGATGATTCCAAGTGGAGAGGAGCATAGCTCATGTTTTTGTATCCTGAGCAGATCTGATGAGAGAGCTGCCTATGGAAGGTGGGGACCAGGCAAGGAGAGTCCTGGGCCAAATTATCTGGGCAGACCAATGATCTGAGTCAGCACACCAGGTACAACTGGGTGCTGAGGGGATGTGGGAAACTGGGGCTATCAAGTCTGTAGATTGTTGTGAGCCTGATAACAGAAGGCAAGAGGAGAGAGTTAAGAATGTGGTAGAATTGGATGGAGATGGTTTGAGAGAGACATTCAGAACTAAGACAGTTTGGTGAGTGTGGAGAAGAGAATCCCATTCCCCCTGAACTAGTGCCCAATGGCCATTAAAGGGATGGTCATGGTGGCTTAAAGGATTTTCAGAAGGTGTGGCAGAAAGCACGAGGATGAAAACCAAGTCAGTTGAGTAACACTGTGGTGTGTCCTGAGATTTCCAGTAGGAAATAAATATACATGTTGTCTGAAGACAAAGAGCGGGGTCAGAAGCACTCTGGTTCATCGATGTTAAGACATTCATCTAACATTTTAGCTTCTCTAGAATTGGTTTGCACCTCACACTTGATGGCATCCTGGATTTAATAAAATCTGTTCTAGTATGAACAGCATGAAGGTATGAGAAGATGATGAATCTCTGGCTACAGCAGTCTTCACAGATGGGAGGGGCAAAGTTATGCTTTCTGTTGCTTATCAAGTGGGACTATTGTGAACATAGCTCTTTGCCTATCACTATGATTTTTCAGATGAAACTTTGGGAATGTCTCACTCAGATGCTGAATCTCAGCTTCCTCTTTTTTGATGTTACCATGTGTTCCTTCCCTTTTTCCCATTTTGACTGATATTTAGAGAAATCAGGCTGAATGTCAGGCCCTCAGGGAGGCCTTCTCAGACCACCGAACAAGTAACCATCCCCCATTCACTTTCTATCGCATGTATTTTATTCCCATCATAGCATTTACATTTTTCTGATAGTTTCCTATTAATTCATTGATTGATTTTGTTTATGGTTCCTCTTCTCTGTTAGAATATAAGCTCCACAAGTATCAGGGCTTTGTTCACTAAGGTGCCCTCTGTGCTTAGAACAGTGCCTGGTGCATAGTTGACTCTGTCAACATGTGTGGAATGAGTAAATGAATATGTGACCTTGAAAAGAATTGAACTCTTCCCTGGAGAGTTAGGACTCCCTGGAGTAAATGTATATAATGAGCATTATATCCAACTAATGTGTTTTAGGGTATTTTGTGGATCTCTCTACATTTCCCATATATCCTTTAATGAAATAAAGATTTTAAGAATCATGTGATTCTGAGTTTTTAAGATAGCAACCCCTCAAGTATAGCTTGAGATTTTCCAGAATCTTAAATTAAAGCCTCCTCATCTCCCTGTCTGGGCTTATGTATGCTGATCCAGCTGCAAATCGGCCGGCTTCTATTAGTCACCCTAAAATTAAAAGGCAGGAAAATAACCTCTTTTCTTGCAAACAGACATTCATAGAAAGTTTTGGCCTTGTTATGTTGGCTATGGTCTTAGTGATCCATATTTATATGGTTATAAATTATCTCTCACATGTTTAAAATAGATTTATCATTAATATTGCACTAGTAGTTATAATTACTAAGGTTTATCACTTCAACAAATTTAAACCAACTAAAAATACTATCAAAAGAAATTAACCTATCTTCACATACAGGCAACTCTTAAAATAGCTCACTTATTGCCTAGAGATGGAGATCACGTTAGGAGAAATTGTGAAAATGGACATGAGTCATGGAACTAACTTTCAACTTAACCTACATTAGTCCCTTGAATGAGCATCACTCTCAGAATGAAATTAACCTCTTTGATTTTAGCAGATCCACTCCCATTATGCCTTCATTCCAAGCTGAAAGCAAAAAATATAAACAAAACCTGTTAACATTTGAGTGTGTATGATGCAGAGTCATCCCAGAATCTTAAGGGCTGTCTCTTGCTAAATTTAAAAGCAATTGGAAAGGTAGGTGTATATAAAGTGCCTTACTTGATCATATTAGGGCCAGCTTGATGCTGGCAGGGGTCCTTGTCATGCTGGGCAAGGAGGGTCTAGGCAGACATCATTATCATCTTTAGTTTGATTGTTCAAGGATGAGCCTTGCTACTCATGTGGATAAGTAGTAAGTCTTTGTCATTCCTTAATTCTGAAACCCTTGTCCTTCTTTATTCTACTTAGTGAGTGAGCTTGTCTAACCTATAATGACCCAGGGCTCATTTACTTACCAGCCATTCACTGAGCATCTGTTATATGGCAGATGCTGGACTGGGATTCTGGGGATATTAAGAGGGAGACCCTGATCTTTTCCTTCAAACTATTCAGGCGTGTCTCTGGCTTTCCTGACAATATTTGGAAGTGTGTAAATGACACTGGGGCATCTGAGTCACAAGTGGAAAAAGAGTCATCGTATGCCTGGAACATGTCTTATTTTCAGGCTGTTGGAAAGTGAGGTATGACCCAACTACCAAATAATTAGTGGAAACTTCCCCTTTGATCTAAATGTTCTCATCTTGAATAGACATGACCATTGGGGTTGGGTCATAACTTTTTGATTTGCATAGATCTACAACCCTATAGGTTCTGTGTCACTGTCTCCATTTTGCCTTGAGGAACCTGAGATTTAGGGAGGTTGTGCTAGATTCCTGTGGCTGCCATAACAATTACCACAAACTGGGTGGCTTAAAACAACAATCTCATTCTCTTACAGTTTTAGAGGCCCAAATTCTGAAATCATCATATTGGCAGGACTGTGCTCACTCTGGAGGCTCCACAGGGGAGAATCTATTCTTTACCTCTTCCAGATTCTGGTGGCTGCTGACATTCATTGATTTGTGGCTGCGTCATTCCAATCTCTACCTCTGCTGTCACATCGCCTCCCCCTCTTCTGTCTGTGTGTCTTCTCCTTCGCATGTCTATCTTGTAAAGATATGTGTGATTGCATTTCCAGCCCACCTGGATTAACATAGGATTTTCTCCTCATCTCAGGATCATTAACTTAACCACATCTGCAAAGATCCTTTTTACAAGTGAGGTAACATTCACAGGTTCAGGGGATTTGACATGGATATCTTCTGGGGAGCCATTTTCCAGCCTTCCACAGAAGTGAAGTCTTTGTCCAGGGTTATGCAATTGGCAGTGGTGGGGTGTGAACATAGCCAGGTCTAACTTTAGTGTCCACTCAGTTAAACCTCTACACTGACTCTCTAGAAAGCATGTGGGCATTCGAGTAATGATGAAGTGTTCAATGCAATTATATGAGTAGCTTCCACCTAGAAGTCTAGCACGAAGAACTAGGATGCAGGTTTTATTGATACAAGTGTTCTGCTGCCATCCTCCTCCTGGTTCATTCAACAAGGATCAGCCAATTCTTACAAAGTGCCTAGGCCTCTCCAGGCTCTGTGCTGGGGTGGAGACTCAATGCTGAGCAAAACCAATGATCACTCCTGTCCTTCTGAGCTCACTGTCTAATGAGGGAACAGAGATAGACATTAAGTGACACATGCATGAATGTGTAATCGCAAACTGAGAAGGAAAGAGGAGATGCAGAACAAGGAAAGCTGACCCAAGCTGGGTGTGAAGAGAAGTTTCCCCTGAGGAAGTGATGTTTGAGGCAAGATTTGAAAGCTGGGTAGGAGTTAGCTAGGTAGTAGGGAAAAACATCCCCGAAAGATGGAATGGCATAGCTACAGGCCTTGTGGCGGGAGAGATCATTAGCTTTTTAGAAATTGAAATAAGGCTGGAGCAAAGAGTGAGGCAGCTTTGTCAGTAGGGGCATTTGTTTCTAGGTATAGTGAGCGGGCACGGAGTATGACTCAGTGAATTCTCCATGTGGGCAAGTTCTCTGAGGGGCAGTGTTGCATTCTGCATCTCTGGATGCTCTGGCCCAGCATGGTGCCTGGGACAGAGGATGTGCTCACTGCTGTGCTTGTTGACTGACTTCATGAACAGATGAATGAATGAAGCCTTTACCTTACATGTGCAGGGTATTTGACAGAGCAGATGACATAGCCCTGGTCCTGCTTGCTAGGTGTTCCCCTTCCAAACCAGGGCGTCATAGTGTAGCTGAGTACATTCTGGCCATTTGTCACACCCACGTGAGTCAAAGGCTGGTAAGGGAGCCAGGAGTCAAAGCCCTTTTGCACAGAGTTTTGAAAAGGTTGGGAAGGCCACTGGCCTGAGAAAATGAAGCTGAGATAATAGAGCCCACAGTGGCTTCCTCAGCCCTCCACACGTCACCCTGGCACAGACATTGCTGACTGAATCCTGAGGCCAGAACAGTGGCTCCCTAATGGTTTCTCCATCTTCTTTGGGGAAAGAGAATGGGAGACTTTTCTTCAGGCCAGCCTTTATCTTTTGCTCCATTTTTAGGGCACAGTGCCAGAAAAGAGCTAGCTTTGCTCTTAAAAAAAGAATCAGGCCATGAGAAAGGTTTTCCCATCCTCTAGTCTGAGTTTCACCTGCCTTGTTCACCACATGTCGACTGGGCGGCCTCCTGTTACAGGAAGTGTTTGTGAGATGCATAATTTTCATAAACACTCATTTAGCTTTTTCATCTGAGAGGGAACAAATTTCATTTCTATGCAAAACCTACTCAAAAGGACGAGGTCTCCGAGATTACCTTAGAACTCGCGTAATGAGAGTTCTCCTTGAGATGCAACCTGGCTGGTTGTTTTAGCCACGCAAATGTCAGATGTGAAGCTCTGGCCATGGAAACCTTGCAGGCTAGGAGGTGAAGGCCCTCAGAGGCCTGCATCTGGAACTGTCGCCGTTCCAGACAGCAAGCCCTCAGCGCCGACAAACTGTGTCCTGAACAACACCAGCCACACATGATGGTATCCACTCAAAGATGAATATGATTTTTAAAATTTAACCCTAAAATAGAAATGCTAGACTGACCCATTAGCCTTGTGCTACTTTCTAAGACTACCTTTCTTCCATCCCTTCCTTATTGTTTTTCCTCCTTCTCTGTCTTTTCCTGTAATTTCTTTATTCTTGAGATGGTATGGATTGCTAAAAAGGGCCAGTGAGTCAGGAGAGTTCTGGACCAGACTCTGGCACTAAGTAGCCACGTAGCCTGGGGCCTGTCATAGAACCTCTTTGGGCCTCAGTTTCCTCACGCACAAAAGGGAACACTGAATTCCCCGAGTGCCCGGTGAAGTGCCCACTGTGGTCTTCAGACCTTTCTTGTCTCTCTTCCCCCAGGCAGTCCATTTCCCCCTTACCCACCCACAAGACCCTCACCTGCTCTTTCCAGTTGTATTCTTCACTCACTTCCATCTTCTCTTGCTTCTCTCTTCCTTGTTCTGGTGGGGAATGGATGGTCAGAAGTCACATTTGGTATTTATCCCCTTTGAAGGATAATGGAGAGATTTCTAAAGCCCCAGCTGATAAGGTATCAGGCATAATTACGTGAACAAGGGTTTGCACTACTTTGATTGGGACAGTCGCACCAGGATGTCACAGGCTGGGAGAAGCCATGGACTGGCTGCCAAAACATGCCTGTTCATGATGTAAAATGGAATCCAGAAGAGGGAGGATGGATGTAATGGCATTTCTTTCCCTTTCACATCGTGTCCTTATTTATTTTCCTCATATCAGGGGCACTGTCCTCCCCGCCTCTTCTCAGAGGGAAGCCAAGAGATTCCCCAGCTGTGCCCTTCGCAGAGGTCCAGCTTCTCCCCCAGCAACGGACACTGTTGGGTAAACTCACAGGAGCCGCTCGCCCTCTTTTCATCTGCTCTCCCAGATTATACCTTCTTTCTACTTTGTTTTTCAAAGACAAGACCACCTTAGAACATGGCTTCTTCCGAACGAGCATTTGGCAGCTTTCTTCGAAGCCTGAGGGCAGACCGAAAAGTGGTTTCTTCTTTCTTCCTAATACAGGTATTAAGCTGACTTAATATTCACTTACTCTGAAAAATCCCACTTCACAGAAGCATTTTTTAACATGAGCCAAAGCGTTTCTCCCTAATTCAGCACAATTGCGCCTGGTTTATATCCATTGATGTTAAATGATTTCCCGTTTAATATCAATTGGAAATGGCTGATTTCCTACCCCAAACAGTACTTAATGTCAATTATGGCAGTCAGGGCAGAGCTGGTTTTCAATTAACTACACCACTCCATTTTGTTTGCTGGCGAGTGGTGCAAAGAACATGCACCCGAAGCTGCCTCATGAAGCAGTGGCAGAGAGGGACCGCGTACTGATTTTGCTCCCGGTTCCTGACCACTGGTTTGGGGGGGGTGTGGGGGATGGGGTAGGGGGTTACCTTCTCCTGTTTCCCTGGGGACCAGTCATGGCTTAATGAGAATCTACCCTTCCGTCAAAGAAACCTCTGGTGTGGTGATGACCAGAACTTGTTGGGGAAAGTACAGTTAGCCATAAACAGTCTTGCTAGGACAAAGTTCACAGAGATGTCGAAGGGGGTATGCATTCATAAAGACAATTTGGCTGTGATGTAGATTCTCTAGTAATTCTCGGAGAGTCTGGGTGTGGTTGCTGCGCACGGCTGAGAAGAGCAGCTAACGATGATTGAACACCTACTGTGGGTCTGCAGTATCATGTTATTTTGAATTTGCTCAATAACCTTGGAGGAGATAGTATATGCCTGTTCATAGATGTCCATATCTGAGACTGTAGGATTGCCTGATGCCTTTGAGCTCTTCAGCAGTTGAAGCTGGAGTTCAAATCCAGGGCTGTCTGATTCTGTCTCATGGACCAGACTTCCTTTCTAATGAAGCAGCTGGTTGACAATATCCCTGGTGATTCTACGTAATCCCTAGGGAGATGCTCCTTAGGACACTGGAGAATAGTACCAGAGGGGAACGGGAGCCAGGGGTTTCTCTTTTTCTTGGTTTAGGATCCAAAGCTCTACTCAGTCTTCCTTCATGTTGCCTTGTGTTTTCTCCCCTCCCTCTGTGTGGATGCCTTTCCTCACCTTTCTGCCTGTGCTAATTACACACCTTCCAGGGATAAGCTGGAGCTGCCTGCGGAACATTCCTTGACTGCGCTGCCCGCCTTGGGCACTCTGCTCTGACTGCGCTGCCCGCCTTGGGCACTCTGCTCTGACTGCACTGCCCGCCTTGGGCACTCTCCTCTTTCAGCACTTCTGCTCCAAGATCCTTTGCTAACACTTTCCACAACTGGCTGCAGAACACTTACCCAATGACAGAAACCATGCAAGAAAGAACTTTGGGTGAGGGGGCTAATAGGTCAGAGCTGACATTCAGCTTTGTCATTCTTTACGTCATTCTGTCTTCATTCAGCAAAGACTTATTAAGCACCTACTGTGTGCCAGGCATAATGCTGGGAGCTATTGACACCAAGGAACCTATGTACGAGTGGAGGGAGCAGGCACGAAAGAGATAGCTTCAACTGAATATGGTGGGTCTTATGGGACTGCCCCAAACAGAGGCACTTAACTCAATGGTGGGGTAGGTAGAGGCAGCAGAGAAGTTTCTGTGGCGTGGGAATCTGAATCGAGTTTTGAGGAGGTGGTTCGGTAATAGTAGGTAGGGGTCAGAGAGGGATGGAAACCTGAGGGAATGCTTTAGCTCAGGAGTCAGCAGCTGTGTGGTTATGGATAACACTGGACTTGGCAGGTTATTGAAACCCTTAAGGCTCAGTCCTTCACCTACAGCTTTATCAGAGGGGTGATATGAGGATCAATAACAGCACACATTAACTGAGTGCTTGCTCTGAGCCTCGCATTGGTGTAAGCTCTTTACCTGTATTAACTCATTGAATCCTCATAATGGTTTTATGAGGTAGGCATTGCTGTTATTGCTCATTTTACAGATGAGGAAACTGAGTCACAAAATTAATTATCTGGTCCAGAATAACCAAGCTAGTAAGTAGTAGGGCTGGAATTCAGACCTGTGGATCACCTCTTAGCCATTAATCTATGCTGTTTCTTGAATGAACTGGTGCATACATATTGCACATGATGTTACCTGAATAACTAATCACTCCGTTAATAGTTATTGCCTTGATTTTTTAAATTGTGCTCTTTTTTTCTTTAAACCTTTCCTCTTTGCAAAGGTAAGTCTTTCCCCTTCAGAACACCATTTCCTTGGGTATAGGACTATGCTGGCTACACAGCGATCTCCTGTTTTCTCCACTTTGGGATCTATTCCAGTGATGTGCAAACAGACAACACAAAAACCAAACAAAACATTTGGATAAATGCTCATGCAGATGAAGGTTTCCAGCCAGATTAGGAAAAGGAAGAAGTGAAGCTTCTTGTTTCTAACGTTTACTAGGCATCTGAAGGCAGAGGATTTCTTGTCTGGGGGTTGCCAAGGGAGTGGACAGCTCTTTTCTTGGCTACTCTTTCTAAGATGGTTGAGAAATGAGCCTCCTGGGGAGGTCCAGGACAAAGCTCCTACATTTTTAGAGGTTGGTTTGAGTGTCATACTTGCTCATATAAGTTAAGTTTTTCATCTTGGCCGATTTATTTGGAGGAAATATTAGGTACCAGTGTATGTGCTGACCCTTTTGGTTGAAAAATACAGTATATTATCTAAGTATGTCCCTGAACAGCACTTGAAGATGTGTACATTTCCCCCTCTTCCTGTGTCTTCTGTTGACTGACACAAGGCAGTCTGTATATCACACATGTGTTTGAGATACTCAAGTTTCTGTAAAAAAAAATCTGCACAATTATTTAGTAAGACCATTTGATGAGATTTTGGATTTTCTCTAAAATTCTTGTAGGTGTTTATTCTTTAAAACTTATGGTAAAGTTAAAAGCCATCCATAAATGCTAGTCATTTTTATTTTCCTATATGTTTTTGAGTTGAGGATCAACTTTAAACTTTTAAAAAAGGGAAGGAGAATAAAAGACAATTGACATAGGAAGAGGGTTGGGACTCAAGAACCCTTAATCAGTTATCAAGCTAGCATATTGTTTTCAAAAATGGTGCCAATGATGACTTGTACGCCATAATTTCCAGCCTAGGCAAGGCAAGTTTTGCTAGTTGACATTAGATTATATTTATGGACATTATTCCATTCATCCTTGCAGTATCTCAGAATGTCACGAGAATAAATTTCCTCTTCAATCCAAACTGGCTCAAGGTCGATGCATGGGACCAGGCATTGGACTCTTCACTACACAGCTGACTCCCTCCTAGTGGTTGTCCTGTGCCTAGATTGAAATCATGCTTCTCTAGGGTGGGGCTTTCAGAATTGTGAAGAGTGAACAAGAAGAAGTTTATGAAGAAATGAGAAGTTTGTAAGGAATGCCTCCTCTGTGCCTGGAACTCTGCTAGACAGATTTCAGATACATTCTACATTCTTCAGAGGAAGCCCAGTTCCCTGCACCTGAAGTATGCGCCCTCTTGGCATAGTCTTTGCAATATTTGGTGGTGATTATGTCAGAGAACCCTAGGCCTTGCCAAACGGAAGCAGATATTTGGCATGACCTGGGTATCTAGTGCACATTATTACGTCCATTTCACAGATATGGTGGAAAGACAGTCGCAGGTCCCTGGGGGAAAATTCTTGATACTTGGTTCAGATCTCTCCCTGGTTTCTTGAATCACTCACCTCCAAGGGTATCTAATCCAACTGCTAATTAAAGAAAAAATAGAGACAGCAGATGAGAAGTGTGACTTTTTTTCCCCCAATGAAGCGATTTAAACCTTTGGAAGGTACACAAATGTGGCCCTATTATTCAAGTTAATTTACAATCCTTTCCCTGTCCACCACAAGGAATTTATGAACCTGGAAGAGCTGGAAGTCCCTTAGCAAAGTAAACAAACTGTAACTCACATTGCATTCTTCCAAGGAGCCTCTATCAGCAGGTTTTATTTTCATACCAAAGGTGAACAGATAATTTGGTGAGCTGTACTTTGTGTCATTGAGAGCGTCCAAGAGCCTGCCTGCATAGTGCAGAGAGAGAGGTGACTTGGCAGCCATCTGCGGGCTAACACACAGCAGCTGTCATTGTCCTGGTGACAATGATGATGACAATGAGAGCTAGCATTTACTGAGCTGTCACCATGAGTCAGGTATTGTCCTACACTTTTCAGCCTCAGCACAACCCTTTGAAATAGACCTCGTTATTCCCTCCATTTTACAGATGAAGAAACTGAGGCTTTTAGATGTTTAGATATTTTTTTCTCTAGAAACAGAGTCAGAATGTGACTTCCCACAGCTTATCCACAGATGGGGCATTATCTGAGTATGGACTGCGTGTGGGAGGTGGGGGTTGGGGCTTGGGGCTTGGGGGGTTTGGCTAGTGTTTCTTTTTAGAAAATGGGAGACTTCTTGTCCTTTTCTCTCTTTGCCTCCCCTATCTTTCCCTTTCAAAGCAGACAGTGAGTACTGGACAGGGAGTCAGGAGGCCTGTGTTCCAGTCCTAGCTCCGAAAGGTGCTGACCACATGATTTGGACAAACCCCTTCCCATCTCTGACATCAGTTTCTGTATTCATAAGACAAGGAGGACGGCAGAGGTAGCTGATGTCTAGGACCCAGTGGCTTCAGGAGTCTGTGAACCAGGGAGCTTGATCTTTGCCTTCGGCCCCTCCCTCGTCCACCCTTGTGTGTGGGACAACGATGCTTCTCTCGGACGTGCAGGGCACAGAGAAGAAGGAAGGTTGGTTTTTTTGTGTGCTGTATACCAGACGACCTTGATGTGATGGACTACAGGATCTGGTGACACTGCACACTCAGTACTATTCAACACTTTGCCTGAAAGGGAGGAAGGAATGGATTTATTGACTTGTGACTTTGACTCAGGCCTGTGTATCAGGCCTGTTATTATGTGGAATGATTAGGCTGCAGTGGCAGGGACAAGTTAAACTAGAACAACAAAAGACCTCCTTAACCTTTACCTGGACACAAGGCCATTCATAATGACTTGCATGGTTTGGAAAACCTACTCTGTCCTGGAGCACTCAAGATTTCCACAGCTCTGGTAAATGAGCAGGAGAGGGGAAGACAGATGGGCGAGGGAGATGAAATCTAATCCAATTCTGCATAGTCCTGTTTAGAATGCTGAGTTCAGGTCCCTGTCAAAAAATAGCGAAGGCTTAGAGATCATCATCATTTTCTTTGGCTTGAAAAAGGAATTTGAAACCGGATACAGTGGTTGCTCCCTGAGAAAACTTCCAACTATTTGTTATCCACTAGAGCAAATTATGCGCTTTCTGAAAGATATTTTCCCTCTTGAAGGAACCATGTGCCTTCTATTAATGTGAAAAGAACTAGATATATGGAGCTTTCTCTCTCACACACACACACACCCTCACATACACACACCCAGTATCAAACACAAGTTCTCCTTGAAAAGCTAAAATATCTGCAACCATCTCAGGCTTCTCTCGCTTCTGAAAGATGCTCTTCCCTCTAACCCAGCTAGCTCCCTGCCTCAGCCTGATGAGCCATATTTTTAGTGGAATGGCTGCAGCATCAACCATTTCAAAATTTGGGGTAGGATGGGCTTTTTTTTTTTTTTTCAGACACCTTCCCCTACATACTACAAATTTTAATGGAACTGGATACGGCACAGGAATTAGAGAATCCCAGAGGATTACAGCTCGAGGAGACCTTATCCATCAACTAACCCAAGAGTGACCAAATTTTTTCTTTAAAGGGCCAGATGGCAAATATTTTAGGCTTTGTAGGCCAGTCAGTCTTTGTCACAAATTCTCAACTATGCTGCTGTAGTAAAGAATCAGCCATGGACAGTACAGGCATGATGAGTTGTGTTCCATGAAACTATACTTACAAAAGCAACTGGCAGGCCAGGTTTGGCTCACAGGCTGCAGTGTGCTGACTCCTGGTCTAGCTCACTGATCAAGTGATGGAGGCTGAAGCCCAGAGATGTGAAGAGGCTCATGCAGGGCCACCTGAGCCAGCCAGGACTGGAGAGTCCTGGAGTGGGAATTAGATGCTCAGTTCCAGGGTTTCCAGTCTGGAGACTTTCCTTCAATAGCATGGTCTTAATCCAGTTGAACACATTGATATTTCAAAGCAATTTATTGTGAAAATTAATTTATAAGCTAGAATGTGGAAACCATGCTTGGTTAGTAGAGGTCCTGGCTAAGGTGCTCTGAGACTTGTGTGGGGACGTTGGTGACCCTGAAACCAGCACTCCCTTGTGCACATCCTCTAGACATGCTCTGACCATCCACGGAGTCACACAGGCCTGTGGGAGGCAGCATAAATCCTTTCCATGACTGGGGCCCAGACTTGTACAAATGTACTTGGGAAACTTGAGTGGTGTTGATCCCACCGTGTTGTTGCCAACATGGCAAAATTTCACTCACTTTTAAAGTTTCTACTTGGATGTCGTGTGCATCAGGGCCATGCACCTGCACTGGCCAAAGTAAAACACGGCCAAGTCTGACAGTGGGGTGGGGAAGCAGTCTGTGCCTGCTGGGAGTCAGGGCAGGCCACATGGCAGGGGAAGGTGACGGTATTTGTGACTAATTTGATCTATCATACCATCTCTGTTTTACAAATGAGAGAGGAGTCATTACATCACATAACCATTCATTCATAGCCGCTTGTTACACTTTTGGTGCTAAGGAATACGCAGCTGATTTAACTGTATGCAAGCTCTCGTACCCCTTTTTGTGCCCAGCACATGTGTGAATGCTACAGGTGAGGCCGTCTGGCAGGTGGAGGATATGCTGTGCCTACAGAATGAGAAACATACCTAGGTAGGGCGTCTTAATTTAGAGCCTATAAACTTGAAGCTTGGGGTCATTCAGATTGCACTTTTAAAACTGGTAGTACAAATACTTTCTTGCTACTTTTCTTCTACCGTGCCCAATCCCCTGTGTTGGACTAAGGATTCTAATCCTGCTGAGCCTCTGGTATTGTTGTAGAGATAAGATTGCCCTCTGAAGCAGGCGGACGTGTCAGGTTGCTTTGGGTGAAGTTTGAGGAAAAGTTTCCCCCCATCTTATTATTATGAGCATTTTCAAATATACAGAGAAGTTAGAATAATTGTACGGTGGCCACCAAGCTTCTGCAGCTGTTACTTGTCCTGTCTGTAAATGTCTAAACACACACACATTTGCATGCATATATACATGTGTGTATACTGAGCCATCTGAAAATAAGTTGCAAAGATCCTGATACTTCCTTCTAAATACTTCTGATGCACCTTTCAAGATGGTACATCTTTTAAATAACTCTATTACCATTACTATACCTAAGAATAATTCCCTAAGTCTCCAAGATTGATAGCCAGTTAGATTTCACTGCCAGGATCCAATCAAGTTGTATGCATTACGTTTGGTCATGATGTTTCTTTAAATTCCTTTAATTTAGAAAAGGCCAACAGTATCCCACTTTAAAAAACAGTATAGGTTTTAAAAAATAGAACAGGACAGCTGTCTTGCACAGTATCCCACTATCTGGATTTGCTTGATTGTTTTCTCTTGCTGTCATTTGTTTTGTGTCTAGTCTCCTGTCTTTCCTATAACTGGAGGATAGCTCTAAGAGCATGGCGGGATTACCACTAGACCTTGATGTCTAGGATGCTTTGCAAGAGGTGCTTTGTGCTTGACATTGATTCTTACCTGGAGGCACATGGGTCAGGACATCCCACTATCAATGATCTTAAGTGTGATCATTTGGCTAAGGTGGTGAATGCAGGCACACTCCATGGCAGGCTTATGTTTTCCCCTTTGTCATTTAGAGTGATACTTTGAAATCTTGTAACTATTTTGTTCTTCATAAACTTTTCACATTTTATTAGATTTAACCAATAAAAATACAGATGACCAGTTAAATTTGAATTCTGGATAAACAGTGAATACATATTTCGTATAGTATGTCCCAGATGTCACATGGGGCATGTGTATTCTCAATTTTTATTGTGGTTATCTGAAGTTTAAATATAACTATGCATCCTGTATCTTATCTGGCAAGCCTAGACTATATGTTAGGGGAGGGTGTTGTGGAAAAGGAGGGAGAGGGGAAGGTACCAAATGCTGAAAACAAACTGGATAGACTTGGTGAGACTACCTGCAGACAAGTTTACACCTAAAGGTTTGGGGAAGCGTGGCTGGACATGCAGAAGGTGCAACTGCAAAGGTTTGGTCACAGTGATGTGTGAGGTTGGTGTGAAAGGATGCTCAGCTCATCCAGCGTGTACTCTTCTAATTCCTACTACATTGATATCCCGAGGTGGGCACCAGTGAAAGAGTGGTGGTCTTACTGTTTTTCTCCACTTTCTCAGTGTATTTCAAACAGTGAAGGGGCCCTGAAGCTTGAAGTCTGGGGGAGGATTCTTGTCTCTGTAACCTCAGTGTTCATGCAGGTCTTCTGAGGATCGTGTGGCAATGCAGTAAGTCAGTGATCTGAGATTCTAAATTTCTAACAAGCTTCTGTTGATGCTGACTTCTCAAATGGTCTTCTAGCTATCTAACATAGTGGATAAATGAGTGATGTTAGAGCCAGAGAGACCAAGGTTCAGGTCTTGGCTTTGTAGCTATTGATCTATGTGTCCTTGAGAAAGTTACATAATCTTTCTAAACTTCAGTTTCCTCTTCTGTAAAATAATATTAATTACATCTAGCAAACAGGGTTGATGCAAAAATTAAGTCAGATAGTGGCTGCAAGGTACTCATCACAATGCCTGCCATATTGTAAGATGTGCAATTGTATTTGCTGTTTTTATTAATATTAACAGTACTCTAATATGCAAAATGAATAGATGTCTCCAAGCTCATGTATTTTACTCTGTTGGAGTGGAGGAGAGTCACCCCAATTTGACATGATTTATTATACAGTACACAAAGTACAACAGACAAAGAGGGCAGCTGTCCTCTTACTCGAGTAGTATTTCATCCTGGAGGAAAAAAAAAAAAACAAAAACACTTATTTTCCAAGAGAGGACAACAGATTGATAGCAATGAATTCCAAGAAAGGAAAAAAAAGCTGAGATGTAGAACCGGTAGCAGACTGGAGATCTGAAAAGTAACAGGTGAGGGGAAGGGAGGGGCCAGCAAATAGACAAACCGACTTAAATGTGCAACAGTGTGGAGTTATTTGGTATGAGGGACCAACAGCCTTGCATCATTTCATAGCCACTACTGGAATCCAGTTTCCCAAAGAAAATGAGAGAGAACCGTAACAAAAACTGACACATGAGGACCGTAGAAATTCATTAGAAACAAATGACACTTGACTTTTGATTCTACACAGTTAAGACTATATTTCTTGGAGTTACTAGATGAATCCTCCGTTCGGTAATGATGGTAACATGACTGGACCAAGAGGGCTTCAAGACCTGTAATGAGGGTTGTGTGTTTAGGAGGGCCTGTGCACATGTACATCTCACTGTAGCCAGACAAATGTGAATCTCTGTCCCAGGCACTTGTCGGGAGTGGCCAGGGTCAGACTGCCCAGGTTGAATCCTACTTCTACTGCTTATCAGCCATGTGACCTTGGGCTAGTTACTTAACCTCTCAGTACCTTGGTTTCCTCATCTGTAAAATGGGTGTAATAATTATACCTTTTTCATGGAATTATTGTCAAGTTTAAGTAGTTTAAACTGTATAAAGTGTATAATGTGTTCAGTAAATAGTAGTTCGATGAATAGCATCATTACTAATTCTTCTACTACTGTATAAATGAGAATTAACTCTTTTTTATGTGCCCTACCATAAAAGCACAATGTTATCTATCAGGGATAAGTCTCTGCAAACAACCATGAAGGAGTAGTTGTCCCCTGTTTTAACCAGAGCGGCAGGATGTGTGGCAACTTGAGCTGGAGAGATCTGATTGGTTGAAGCTGAGGCAGGAGTAGAAAGGTAGGGGTGAGGGATGCTTCAGGGGCTAAGCAAGAGCTATGAAGATATCATGGTATACATGGAGCCAGATGAATTTCTGAAGGGCATCATCAGGAGACCTGGTCCAGAAGGCTGAGGTTGAGACCAGCTTGCTCATTATTGAGGTTGAAGGTGAGGCACCGAGCATACGCAGGTTGGAAAAGTGTCAGGCAAGCTGAGATGTGCTGAACACAGATCAAGACTGCAGTGCAGATTGTGGTTTGGGCAACTGTCCCTCCAGTTACACAAACCAGAAACCTGGACAATCTCTCACCCTTCATATCCGATTCAAGTATTTTTTTGCTTTTACCTTTTGCATTAACTTTTTCCCCCCCATTTCTACCTCCATCTCCACCCTTAACTGAGCCAAATCAGCTTTCACTTGGACTGTAAAAGACTCCCAGCCAATCTCTCTGCTTCCATGCTGGCTTCCTTCGTTTCTTTTCTTCATCCTGCAACCAGAAGGACTTTTTCTAAAATCGAATATGATCATGTGACAGCCTGCAAAAGCTTTTCCTGGTTCCTAGGACAAAGTTGCAATTCCCAAAAGAGTGTGATCCCACCCCCATGCATTCTTCTGCAGCCCTGTCTTCTTCCAGGCACCTTTCATGCCATGCAGCAGCAACTCTGGCCTCACCTTTGTCCTGCTACTCACCGAACGGCACTCAGCTCTTACGGCTGCAGTTGCCACTGCCTGGACCTCTCTTCCTTCCTCCTTTTATCTACCTAACATCTTCTTATCCTCCCAATCAGAGTCAAGCATCAGGGAAATTATCCCTGATCTCCTTGATCAGATCAACCCTCCCTCCCCATTTTAGCTCTCATAGAGCACCATGAATTTCTCCTTTGTGTCACTTACGCAGTTGAAATTGCACATTTACTTGCAGTGAATTATTAATAAGTTCCATGAAGGCAAGAATCATGTTGGTTTTGCTCAGCAGTGTACCTCTAGAGCATAGCATGATGTTAGAAAGTGCTAGGTCCTCAATAAACATTGGTTGACTGAATACATGCATGCATGCATGATTGAATAAATGGGTACATTCATGAAAAAGCAGAGATTCAGGCAGAATCAGGACATGAAATTGTGTAATGGTATAGGTTCATCGAAAGGCACTGACAGTGGAGTCATCTCATCAAGATGGCTCAGATCTTTTCTGATTAGTCCCAGCCTCTGAACTCACCTTTCGAACTAAGAGGAGTCTTCACTCTCGTACAAGTTTCAGAAGTGTAGAAGCTGTGGTTTGATTGGTTCATCTCTGCCTCCTCACCTCAATGTGTGGCATATAGTGGGCACTTGGTGCATTTTTTTCCCTAATGAATGAATGAATCAATGCTCAGGGAGGAATCATTCCCCATGTTCTCATCTCATCTACCATTTTACTGTTGGGCAGTTGGGCTGGGATGTCTGGTTTCTATTGGAGTTTACAGCTGATGCCTCCAAATGTGTCTCAGATCCATCTCTCCTTGGGAAAAGATTCTGAATGGTGTGTTTCAGTGTTTGAGGCTGCTCACAATCAGAGCTTTGACCTCTCCACCCCATGTCTGCCACATTGTGACATGCCAAATCTAAGCCCTCTCTCCCTGGGGTGAATTTGGACCAGGGCTGTTGCCATTCCCCTTGGACTCCAAGCTGGGTCAGGAAGCCTCCTCTCCTCCAAGGCCTGAGAGTACCTCTGTTTCCTCAGTCATTCTAAGGAAATGACTCTTCCGGAAAGAATAGACCCAGGCCCCAGTTTCTTGGCAGCCAGACTGGAGGGAGGATGTAAGCTGAGCCTCATCCTTTCTCGCTGCACTTTGCAAATATCTCATTTTTTATTTCCCTCCAACAACACGTGATGACCCTTTGGCAAGTCCTTAGTGCTAAATTTCTTTTTTATAGAGGCAGCAGTAAAAACTCTAGGGCTTTTGATAGGCAGAGCTGGGACGTAGAGCGGATGTAAATCACTTGAGCATTGGCTGGATTCGGTTGACAGATTTCTAGGTTCAATGAAACTTTCCTTTCCCAAATAAATCAAATTCTGACCTATGAAGGTCTAAGCTGGAAACACTTCTGAAGTGTCTGAATTTGGACTGAGGTTGGAGGTTGTCCTGTCTGGGTGATGGGCATGGAGTTTTGAGGTAAGCACGAAGGAAAAACTTGAGGCTTTTGATACATTTTGCTCCTGGTCCCTTAAATGAAATGGATGTAAAACACTTACAAAGGAAACTGAGGAGGTCTTGGAATAATCATGGAGAACTGAACCCAAGCTTTGGTGGTGAAGGGATTTTTTTTTAAATTGTGTGTGTGTAACTATAAACTATATGAATTTGTTAAAGTTTCTTCACAGCCATAAAGAACAGCTATGGCTGGACCCTTATAAGGGGTTTGTATGTAGAATGGCATTGAGAAGATCTTGAAATTTTAGGATTGTCCCTGAAGTGTCAGTTATCTTGCTGTAACTCAAAGTACCTTGAGGATCAAAGGGACCTATCTATTTGCTTTTGGACTCAGTTTTATGATTTAAAATGGCATATTGTTTCCCCTTATAACCCAAGTGCCCATAAGCATGTTTACTGTAGGAGTTCCAAATAGAGACTATAAAGGGACACAAGGTGTCCAGAATGGGTAATTAGGAAGGCACTCCCCGCCACCTCTCACCTGTGTGGGAACCAGCACGAATGGAAATGTGCAGCTTCTCCGAAGCCACCTATCATTCAGGTGGGGGACTGCACTGACACTCACTAATGGCCCAGTTATCACAGAATAGCATAGTGCCATTAACAACTGATTATACACATTATTGGGTAGCTCACAGCTAATGGGACCTGTCACAAGATCTCAGAAGACTGGGCTTATGATCTGTTGATAAATAGATACGTGGTCCACATGGGTCAGTCATTTCCTACTTAAGAAGGAAGGAGGAAATGAAGTGACAGCCTCAGCAGTTCCACACAGACCATGGTGACGTGCCTGGACATGAAGCCTGGGGGGTGGGCTGAGGTGCAGTGGATGTGTCTCCATTCTAGTCCTGCAAATATGAGGGTGATTGGGGATGAAACAATGCCAGAGAGATTTTTTAAAGTGTGGTGGAACTTCCGCATTCCGAAGGGAGGTGTCCTCTTCCTAGCAGGTGCCTTGAGAAGCTGGGAGGCTGCCTTTGTTCTTGGATTTCCTTTGTAGGGTTTTTTGGGGAGGATTGTGGTATATTCTTTTTGCGTGTCCTCAATTGTATCAAATCTTTGAAGGAGTAATTTGCCAAGCGTAAAGTAAATGGGGATGGGACTATCACTGCAGACTGTTGTTGGACAATGTAAACAATGGTTGAGGTCTACTTCCCATCCTTACACAGGTATCTAGGGTGATAATAAAGTAGATCTGAACATTAGGCCACAAATTCAGGTGCACAGCCTTATTTTATTTAAGTCAAATGATACCTGATTTGGCTCAGATGAGAAATTCAGTCTCATTTTGGTGGAGAGATGGGGATGAAGACATTTCTTTAGGTCCCTCTGGTGGTATCAGTTCACCAAGTACTATTCGCACCCTAACCTGTATTGGTTTCTTGGAGTCTGGTGAACGCAGTGCTTCTTTAGCACCCTGTTTTTGCTAAAGCTGGGAGCCTTCCTGCCTAGGTTCCTTAGGTGCATTATTCCAACTCCCCACCAGTGGCTCTGTCACCTCCCCTTAGTGTCACCACTGTTGCATTGCAACAGAGCCCTGGAGTCCCACTCCCCTCCAGTCTCTTCTCAGTCTTGGGAAACCGCTCAACTCAAAAGCATTTGCTTCTTTCCCTTTGTCTCAATGAGCTCAAACTTTTAGGGGGAAAAAAAAGCCAGGTAGGGACTTTTCTGCAGGCAGCTTCTACTTTCAGCCTTTACAACCCTCTGCTAAAATAAGGGAACACAAAGAGCCTGACTGCTCTTTGGGAACCAAGGAGAGGGAAATGTAGTAAGAACAAAACACACATGAATATCTCAGTATGTTGTACTGCTGTGATAAGGATGGTGATGGCAATGATGGTGATAAAGATGATGATTCATACTGGAAATCCATTCATTTCCTTTAGAATTTCCAACCACTTCCTGGCATGATCCCTGTAGTAGGTCAGTGAGATAGGATACTGTGCCAAGAGGAAACCAAGACTCAGAGAGGTTTTGTGAATTGGCCAAGGCCACACAGCTAGTGTGGCCACAAGCCCTCATTTGTTGGTACAACATAGTTTTCTTTGAAAGAGGCCACATGTTGCCATTTTTTGCTTGGAGAATACCAGACCAAGCCTTTTGGGAAAAAGTGAGTGGAAGAGACTGCCGGGGTCTTGGACACCCATGTCACGGAGGGATGTTAACAGAAGGGATCCTGAGACTTGTTAAACCTGTCAAAGTCTCCCTGCTGTCTGGGCAGAAGGAGACCTTGTGAGTCAGACAGAATTTGAGCCCTCTGCCATTGGAACTGGGTTCTCTTGGAAAGAAAAGAAAGTTCATTTTGGTGGTATTTTTTCCCCTCTGCATCAGTCTCTCTAAATCTCTGCTGCTCCTTTCTTTGTACCAGGACTAGCTGTTTACTTAATTATTTTGCCACTGAAAGTGGTTAAGGCAGAAAAAGATCATGCTAGAAGGAGAGAGAAATGTTCTATTTTTTTCAGGGGGACACAGATTTATTTCAGTTTTAGTACTTCTTATTCAAATTCATCCAAAGTAATTAATGAAAGCTAGAAGGCCTGTAACACACACGCTCGCACACTTACACACACACACACCCCTTCCTAGGATTTCTTCACTCTTACTTGAATTATGTTGAGCTGTTTGGTCTATTGGTTCAGTACCCCAAGCCTAGTGCAGTATTGTCATCCCTTGCTTTACAACACAGTCATTATATCCCTAAACCACATTGTGATACACAGTGCCTTCTGTTTACGACTCCCGAAACTCCCACTCCATATATCACCTGCCATAAAACCCATCAAACTGCTGCTACTAAAATGGTGCACAGTGGTCTAAGCAGGAGCCAGGCAAATTGTGTGCTACCCTACTGTGGTTAATGAGAGTGAAAATGTGGTTAGGATTTTATTCAGGCGATGTTCATTTGCAGGGCCATTGTAGTGAGATGGCAAGAAAGATTCTTTTGTTAACTTGAATGACAATATATTTTGTATTGTATGAAGTGGCTCAGTGCAGAGTTTGCCAAGTTATTTGTCAACTGTAAATAAGTCAAACCGTGACCTTGAATGACTAGGTTTTTATTGCTTGGGGGGTCTCAAAAACTAATTAATATACTGAGATTGTGATATTGAGTATCAGAAACCTGTTGCCAGATTTGGAAGTACAGTAGTGCAATTCAACTCTAATAAAGACCCAAAAAAGTTAAAATAGAAGGCCTCTTTTCTGTAGAATAGATGCACAATGTATTGTCTTCCACCTGGGGGATTTTTTTTAAAAGAAGGTGAAGGATAGGGGACAGGGCACTGTACCTTTTGCATGTTTTGCATTCTTCTGAAACCTGCACATGAAGCAGAAAATTCTTAGTAATATTCTGAGCCATCACCGAGTCCCTGAGACGTATGTGAGGATCTTCACTGAAAAATAATTAAAGCAATTAAACATAGCTTTGTCCTGTAAATAATCCTAATTCAAAGTTATTCTCACCCCTCCCCACACCCTTTCCCCATCTCCAGCTCAAGAGCCAAGACTTTTTGATCCTAGAGAAAGGATTTCTTAAAGTGGCTCAATAAATACAAGTATTTTACTCAGGGAGAAATAACGTGAACTTGTCTCTTGTTAATCCATGATTTCCCTCACTGGATCACAGCTTTCTTTCCCTTCAAACAACTAATTGTGTGGCATGGAAGACACATACTCCTAACGGTATAAGAAAACTCTCTACCACAGCCTTGGTCCATTTATGAAAACTTTAAAGAAAAAATTAGCACAGTGCATATACAGCATGTCTGATCTCATTAACTCATTAATTCATCACTGAGATATGAGTGTCCCCAGAGACTACTCTGGGCAATGTCACGAAAGCAGAGCTTGTCTCTGGCATGCTCTCGCCTCTCTACTTTGATCTTCTCCATTGCTCCCCCCAGGATGATCGGGGTCCTGGAGCTGACCCTGCAATAGCATTGTTATCACTGCCAAAGTTAGCAGAGACAACCCACCAAACCCCAAGTTCTCTACTAAGTGCATCCTATATGTTATTCATTTGACACACACCAAAATGCCGTCAGGTGGGTTCTAGTGTATTTCCCACTTACAGATAAAACAAACGAGACCCATGGAGATTAAGCATTATTTCCAAGGTCAAGTGACTAGGTAGAGGCAGGACCTATTCTGGCCACTCTTCTTCTAGACCTTTTTCTTCTTCCTTCTGATCACCTTCTTCTGGGATGTCTGCATCCCCATTCATCTTCCTTGCACCATTTCTTTAAAATCATATTCTCTTCTGGGGAAAGTGAGCAGCCAAGGGGTGAGCTACGTACACCCTCTCCACTCCTGTATAAGCACATGTCTTATTCTCAGTGCAGGGCTCTTGTTTCCTGGAGGTCCTTAAAAATGATGCTCTTACCAGGAATGTCACATGCTGTGGCCCCAGCAGAGAAGCCATGTACAAAGAGGCACTAAACCCGCTTCCTAAGTTTTGCTGGCTGGCCCTGTCTGCCAATGAACAGATTTTCTTAGAGATTCCTATTTCTATGTTCGTATCTTGGCAGCCCTAACCATGGAAGAGAGTAGAGTTAATGTTATCAGGAAGGACTAAAGAGGGGCTTAAAAAAAGTATATTATCCACAAAGTTTTTGTGGGTGATACTAATACATTCTATGTACTTTCAGGAGGCTTGGTTTATCAGCCCCAATACTGCACCATCATAAAGCTGAGAAAAACAGATCATTCAGGTAGAAACTAAAGGATAGCAAAGAAAGAATGGGATTCTCTGTGGAATGACCAGAGGCTATGGGGCAGAGTATTCAGACTGCGCCCCTCTGTGATCTGTTTGACTTCTTGAGGGGAAATCTGATTTCAATTGAGTCATATTGTTTTTAAAAAATTCCAACCCCAAACAGCACCACAAAGAGGAAATTAAACTATAAAAAGTGCATTAAGGTAAGGGTAGGGATCTAAGTTACTGGCCCAGAAACAAGTCAAAATCAAAGTTAAGAGAACCCGTACGTTGCTCTAGTTAGACATTGCAGATGCCACCACTATTTACAATTGCTTGATGTAAAACAGTCTGCCTTGCCATGGATGCTGACATCATCAGCATAGCACTTAGGACTTGGGGATCTCCAAGTACTTTATAAGCATCCCTTTAGTTATTCAGTTCTTGTGGACAATCAGATAAATAGAGAGTGCCATTATCCAAGCCACATGGATAGAAGCACTCTGGTTGGAAATGCATTCCCAACACAGGGGCTTAGTGATGATTTGGGAGCTAGCAAGGTATTGCTGGCCCTCAGAAGACTTGGATACATTCTCTCCCTGACTCAGCTATCCCATACTTTGTAATTCATATTTCTGGCATTAGAGATCTGCGTTAAGATAGGCAATTGGGTAAAGAGGGCTATTTATATTCTAGCCTTGGTGGTACCACTAACTAGGTATGTGACCTAGGGCAAGCTACGTATCCTCTCTCCTATGCCTACGGTCCAAGGTTATTTTCAAGTTCAAGCACAAAATCTAATGCAGTCAAATCTAGGAAAGTCTAGAGCACAAAACAACTGTATTATCATTATATAGGTGAAGAAAAGGAAAAGCAAAGGAAAGACATAATTTAAAAAATTGAAGATTGGCCACAGTATTTTTCAGGCATGTAAATGTAATAGTACATTTAATTCAGGTATGGTTGTGCCCTTCCTAATTATTCCTTACACCTGATGTGGCCCATGGGAAAACTCTCTCAGAGGCCGTGCATTTAGGGTCTTGTATATTTTCAGGTTTCCTTATTAAGTAGAAACCAGAAGCCTTTTTATGTCTCCGTGGGGACACCTCCAGAGCTTGTATCAGCAGAAAAGAAACCATAACCTGAGGTGTTGGGGGTGAGGACAGAAAGTCTGAAGGGGCTCAACCCCAAAGCAGAATGGGAGATCACTCCACCTGGCTGGCCATATGGGCTGCACGGCCCTTTGGTCTTCTCCTGGACGTGGAATGGTCATTGTGTTTAAAAGGAACTTTAGCCTTTAAAGAGGAAAGAGATTAGAGAAGCCTGTGCGTGTGTGTTCTGTTGTGTTTATATACAGGCGCTTGATCAAGAAGTTTTGGGTCTGTCCATCAGCAATGGGGAAGAAGTGTAGCGTAGAAGAAGGAAAAACTATTAGGAAACAGGTATTAATTGAACATCTGGTTGACACTGAGTATTGTGCAGTGTGTCATCTGTAATGCTGTTTTTTTTAAAAGAGGTTGGACATGATCATATTTTTAAATTCTCAATTGCAAATCGTTTTCAGGCTCACCAAGCATTTCTTTCTGACAGCTAAACTACCAAAATTTGCCTGGCTTTGAGCTGGATGCCCTGGCATTCAAAAGAAATTGGAGTCATGGTCACTGACCTGGAGGCATTTATGGACTGGTCAAAGAGAACTTTGATAAGAAGAGGAACAGAGAGCAAAATAAAAGGATTTGCAGTTCAGGGCTGCACCGAGTGGCAAAGACAATCCGTGCTTTGAGGGTTCAAAGAAAGGGGAATTCCATAGTCAGAGAAATGGGTATTGGAGTTGTGGGTGGGGGTAGGGAGGCCTCTTGGAAGTGCTGGGACCAGAAGTGGCAGAGAGGCGGGGTTAGAATTTGGAGACTCACCTCTGTGAACACCTTGGTTCTGTGAGCCTGGGACCAGCAGGGGGAGCACAAGGTAATAAACAGCTTTGGTTTGAGGACTTGACTGTGCCTTTTGGAGCTAAAGGAAAACAAGGCTGAGAGCAAGATGGGATCATTTGCTACTGTCCTCTCTCGTCTCGCGTGTATCTGTTGCTTTTCGAAAGCCCATCGTGTCTCATTCCCCTGCTCACTTACAAAACTTGTTCCATGGTAAATAAAGACACAAATCCCAAACGAACTAACCAAAAGAGCCCACAAGCAAACAAAGAAAATTTAGACAAGGAAAACTCAGTTAATTGTTCTTTAAAACAACTTCAATTCTTTAGCCTCTCAATTCTTTGAATAGTCAGGTACTAGGAGGAGCTCATGGAATAACTCAGAGACCTGTCACTTTAATATTTTCTCTGCATCAGGGAAGTGGGCTATTTAACAAAATTCAGCAAATCAATGACTGTTGGAAAGAAGATTTGGGGTAACTAATGTGATCTTTATAAGGCTTCAGTGGTGAAACATGCATTAAAAAGGGGTGCAGCCTGATGTTTATTCTCAATGAACTACTTTAACTTTCTAGAAACTTGGTCAAATATGGCTCGTAGATATGTCAGAGTGAGGCTCCAGCTTTACTGAACCGGCTCTGCCCGGCTCTCCATGGCCCTTTTCACGGGGCTTCCATCAGTTCCTCAAAGAACAACACAGCCCTGCCTGCCTCAGGTGCTTTGCACAACCTGTCTCCACTGCAAGTCCCACTCTGTCTCCTTCTCCAACTTTTGCCTAGTTGATTTCAAGCCATCATTCAGATCTCAACTCAGGCATCATTTCTTCGGCAAGTCATCCATAAACTACAAACTAGCTCTGTCTGCCATACGTTCTCAAGGCACTTCGCACTTTTTATTCATCAACACAGCTTGCAATTGCATGTGTGTTTTTGTGACTATTCTGCTCACTGCCCTTTACCTTACTAGACTGAAAGCTCCAGGGTATGGGGACTCTGTCCTTTTAATGCACCATTGTGTCCTCAGCATTAAGTATATTTCCTGGTACCTAATAAGGCTCAATCACTACTCATCTGTTGGATGAAAATTGCAGACAATAATTATCCACTGCTGACGGTAGGTGTTACATTCTGCTAAGGGTGATGGGAATAGAGAGAACTGAGACTTAGGGGAGGACAATAAGGTCAGGAGAGCCTTGGCAAATGCTAGGTTTTGGAAAGAGAAGGATGGAATGGGGAGGAGAGTGGCAAGGGTACTGGGAGAGAGGCTGGACAGGCAAGCATGCACAGTGCTGGCTGAGGGGTGTGTGGAGTGTATGGGGATGTAGCAGAATATGTGGGGATGACTGTCCTGGGGCTCATGTAGGTTAAGGCACTAGTCATAGTTCAGTGTACTGTGGTCTAAAGGATGCTACTGATTGTGTTATTCTTCATTTGTTTCCCACCCCTGAATTCACTACATTTTTTATAGCCTGCTTGTGTCCCCGGAGGCTGATCCTGGCTCCTGGTTGGATTTGGCCAAGAGAAGGCAGTTGCCTGGACTGGAGGGAGGGAGGCAGGGAGGTGGGTTTATCCTCTCCCTTGCTTCCTTGAATGCACATCTCTAGTGGTGGCTGCATCCCTGCATTACTACAGCTCCTGCTTCGTGGCCCCTCTCCCTTGGCCCAGCTCTCACTGGTTTCAGAAAGTATTTCCCACCCTGATTCCATTAGCCTTAGGGCCTCCTGCTAACCCGAGTCTCTGTGTGCCTCTCTGCTCATTCTTCTTTCCTTGTTTGTTTCCTTAACCTTGCTTACTCCTCAGTAGCCCCTTCTCTAAAACCTCCTCATTTGAACCATCTGGAGGCAACTGTGCTTCCTGCTGGGATCCTGACTGATGCTCTTACTTTCTCCAAGCGATGACACTTACTCACATGTTGCATTTGGTGCAATGCTAGGTACAGGACTGCTTGCTAACAGGCAACACGATTGCAACTGGCCATTTGTCTAGATTCACATTAGAAATATCCTCTTTATTTCTGGGCAGCACATTGACTATTAGATTCTTGACTCTGTCAATGGAGGGAAAGGCATGCCTTTCTGCTTCTTCTACTGTGCTTGCAAAGACTACACTGTTAACAATCTGATCCCACACCTAAAATCTTTGACCAAAGAGATGTGACTTAGAAAACCCCACGCTGACAAGGGCATGGAAAATAGAACCATTAGCAGGTAAGAGTGCTTATTAGACATCCAGCCTGCAAAATTCAGGTCACCAAATCTTTTTTTTTTTTGAACTGGATTATTACACTGGCTGCCTCAGTTCTCTAATTTATTTTGCTGGTGCAGACCCTGGGCCTGCACTTGTTCCCTCATCCCCCCAAAAAAGTACAGAAAAGTAGAACAGGAGGATTATAGGTGTAAGAGATCCTTTCCTGGTTCCAGTCCTATTTTGATATTATTGGCTAGTTAGATTTTTCTCCCCAGACATATTGAACATGTACCCCCAGATCTATAAAATGTCCAATTAAGAAACCAAAGAAAGGGTTCAGGAACCGACTCAGTTACACCGATACATAATGTAAGGCCTTAAAAAATAGAAGAGAGTAATTTAAATATGTTTTTAAACTTATGGCATAATATTTCTTCTGATATTTCCTTCACCCAACCCCCTGCTGGATACCCAGAGCAGGAAAATACTCAGAATGAATTTTCTAAATTAGGAATTGAGAAATGACCCATTTATAGAAAATCAAAAGCAGTCTCTCTCACATTCTGCAAATACCTGAAGAAAATATACGAGGAGTCATTTTAGAATCTGCCACAAAAAGGGCCAGTGCTTGATCTGTAGCATCCTGCTCACTAAAGGAAACCTTTCCTCGTACGATGGAATGTTGGAATAGAAGAGACCAGGGCCTGGATCCCATCTTCACTTCGGCTTAGTGGGACTGGGCTGGGGTGCCACCCAGAACTAAGTGACCTGAAAGTATGGAAATATCCTGTTGGAGATTTAAGATGGAATAGCGACCTGATTAGTTATTCTAATTTTAGTCTCCTTATTTCCTTGATTATTTTAAAGAGCAATCTTGTATTACACAACTTGTACTTTTCTGCAAATAGACTCATTCTGTTTGTTTTGAGGCTTTATTATTATTTCCCTTGCATTCCTACATAGGAAATGCTACTCAGAAACCATTGTCCATAATCCCAAGGCTTCAAAGGAGATCTGACGGGGCCCCACACTGCACTCCCTGTGTGCAGACCCTCTTCTCTGCTGAGTCTGTAATGGAGATGAACAAAGATAAACACAAAAGTATCTGGACTGTACCTGAATCAAACCTTTAGACATTATCCTTAGCCAAATTCCCCACCCTTTTCTTTCTCAGGAGGTATATGCCTAAAGGAAAATCAAGCTTTTATAATTGGTCTTGGAGTATTTTCCATGTGTAAGAGACTGTTATAGTGCTAATTTAAAAGTGTGTTGACTATGGTTCACAGCAGAAATTCACTTAAATAATAACTCCAAGCCTTGCTGCGTTGGTGCTCTAGGGAGGCTGGACTTACTCAAAGGGGAGCCAAAAGATGCTCGAAATAAATTATTTTAAATTCAGTTTCATTTTAAACATGTAAGCCAACTATTTGCTTGGGAGTCAGAAGAATGGCTCCATTTCTGCCAGGATCTTGTGCATTTGGGGTAGCCTGAGACATGGCAAAATCTAGCCATAAGGATTTTTGGACTACCTGATATTATTCATATTATGAATATTATTCTTATTTCTTTTCTCTGTTGATGAGTAAATGATATGTGAGTGTACTTCAATTAATATTTATAGAGTGTGTGAAGCACTGTTAAGAATGCGAAGGTGAGTGACATGTAATATGTGCTGTCCAGGGTTAGGAAGTTCAGGCAGATTTCTAAATAACAAGGATGGACCTTGTTAACGGATTAGCAATGTGCCCTAAGATTCCAACAGAGAGAGAGAGAAAGAGCGCAAGCGAGCACATGCACACTTGTCTTGGAATCGGAAAGGTCTCCCTGCAGGAGGTGCCATCAAAGTGATGCATCCGTCTTCCTCCAGGACTGGCCTGGCCTCTGTCATAGTTTCATAGCTCCCTGTACTCTCCCTTGATGGCATGTCTCCAACTTATAATTACACATTATTTTATTATTTGAATAATGTCTAGGCCACTAGATCGTAAGCTCAACATGGGCAGAGACAGTGTCCTTTTTGCTCACTTTGGTATCCCCAGGGTCTTGTATGGTGCCAGTTTAGAAGGCAGTCAAAAACGTCCAATAAATGGATGAATGAATGAGAGGCATTGAAGAGAAGATGGGAATTGGGGTAGAGAAGGAGTCTTCCAGGTGGAGGGAACAGTCTAAAAAACGGTCATGCATAAGCGGCCCCCCGCCAATCCTTAGAGACTTTCTAAACGTTCGAAATGGCAGACTGCGTCAGATCCTTTTACTGAATGACAAGAGGACTTACTGAGAGAAATTGTGGCAGGTGCACAAGTATCTCTAACCTTTCCTTCGTAAACTCAAGAACATTTTATCACACCTGATTTTATTTAAGCTCTTCTTGAACCTAGTAGATGCTCATTAAATGTTTGAAAGCAGAATTTGACCACGGGTGGATTTACGGAGGTTTTCTGTTCTTGACAACCTTTTGGAATAACAAGCTATCATTGCCTACCCCCTGCCCCCTCCTGCCTCTCACTTAAGCCATGTCTTTATGCTGTGAGAAAAATGGTGCAATATGGGGGAAAAAAAGCAGGGCATCTGGTTCACCAGATATGCATATGGCCGCAACATATGGCAAACCCAGGGCATTTGACCATCGTGCTCATTAGAACGTGCCGGCAAAGTGGATGCTGCGCGTTTGCTGGGTCTGTGTTGTTCTTCTCCCAGCACGCCGACCTGGTGTTAATCATCAGGACACACTTGCCTTTCTCGAGCAAATCACTTCCTCCTCTCCTTTCACCTCTAATTTTTTCGGTAATCCCCTCCTCTTTTGTCTTTACTTTCAATTGGTCTTACTCGACAGATCTTACTAAAAACATCAACCCACCACAGTAACAACCAAAAGCGACAGCAGCAGCTCACTGCCTTCTCAGGTGGTGGGAAGAAAGCGCAAGTTTCGTTTGCATTAAGGCATTAAGGAAAATAGTCTGTTTCTCTCAGAGTCTGGGATAATTAACTTTGCACAGAAAAAAAAAGAAAATCTAACCCATCCCAGAGCCCCTGAATCTCACTCAAGGGCTTCACAACTTCAGGAAGAGGAGGGCCAGGGAGTGTGCAACCCCACCCCCAACCCTGGCAAACAAAACACAACAATCCATTCAAACATTGAGCGTGGATCAGTCTTCAAAAGCCAGTGAGCTGCTTATTCATTTTGTGTATTTGATAGCTTCCTCTTAAAACGTCCCGGCTCCAGCTTTTCCAGGCCCTTCTTAGGTTTCTGTTTCCCTCTCTCCTCATACCTCCACTTCCCACTTCTCTAAGGAGACTCCATTTTTCGGTTCTCATTGGCAAGTGAAGCATCATTCATTTAGTACATTTGCATATTCCATTTCTGGCCGGGCTGCTCCTCTCATGTTGCATTTCTAAAAATGAGAAACGAGATCAAAACTCACATTAACCCTGATGTCATCCCCTTTGCTTTTCATTCATTGCTGTTCCTTATTTATCATCTTTCAGCAAATTTTCAATCCATATGACAATACTCCCCATCGAAATCAATTAGAACCAGTTTTGCAAAATAGACTTTCTGATGCCCTCTGTGAATCTTTTCTTGAATTCCAGCTATATACAGTTGGTGCACATTCACTTATTGCTAGGTATACATTATTCCTTTCATCTGCTAGTAACAACTATCAAAAAATAGCAACAAATTTGTCTGGAAGGATTTATTCTCCACTAGCTCCCTTCTTCTCTAAGTATCGCTGATGATTTGATTAAACTCAAAATAGTTACAGATTTTTCTCATTTAATACCCAATCCATTATTTCAAAGCAGGAAAAGTACAGATTTTTTTTCCTTTTAAATAGTTTTATAGACAAAAGTGAAAGATTTTTCATTCTTGCTTCAAATTCATTGTGAAAACAGAAGGCAGTTTTCCCAGATGGAAATCTGTCATATCATTACGGAAATGTCAGATTTCCACCCGGGGCATATTGACAAAAAGCCATGGTTTTTGCCCAGGGGGTGGAATTTTGCAAATATTCCCAAGAAGAGCTGCACTCCCTGGAAGAAGACAGAGGCAATTTCTTTCCCCATTTCAGATTTGTGAGACTTAGCTCTAAGAAACTGGTTTCAGGCAAATACCCAAAGAAGAAAAAGAAGACTTTAGCATCCCCAGTTCTGGCCATAGGGGCTTGGCTTTTGTTCCTGAGTCAGTCCTGGCTGTATTTACTTTAATGCTATAGTTACCCTGAGCTCTAACTCTGTTGGCGGTATCACAGAAAATGGGTGTGTCATTGCCAAACAGAGGAGAGATTTCCTTCTTTGACCTAACTGATTCTGCCATGTAAATATCTCCCCTTTAGTTAATAGATATGTTCTTTTTAAAGTATCTTTTAATTTTGCTTATTGTATTTTTTCCCCTGAGAATGAAGCACTTTAAACCTCTGTTAGTGGAATATTCATGCACATGTTAGAAATATTAGCAAACCATGTCCACATTAATGAATGATAAGACATTTAGAGGAAAATAAAACAATCCCCAAACATTCTCACACATTTATAGTCATCAGAATCTCACGCTTTAACTAGATGAAAGAGATTTGTGAGTGGCATAAGTCATGGCAGAAACAGCCCTGAGACATGAGTTACTCTATTCTGTTGCGTAAAAGTCTTTCTGCTTTGTATAATAGCTCTGCAGATTAGCAAGTACAATGCAAAGGATCCAAATATTTTTCTTAAATAGATTTGCTGTTCTCAACAAAAAAACCTCCTCCAAAGATTACACTAGTATAGGTTCTCTGCTTCATTAATATAAATAACTCCAATGTATATTTTTTCCTAGCAGAAATACCTGCATTAAAAAAAATACAGCAATAACTTCAAACTTCAAAGGTCTAAACTTCAAAAGGTTTCTTGCATTCTGCTTGATGGGACAGCATCTTATGCACACATGCTTTTTCCCTGCTAAATGCCTTAATAATGAGCTTGGGTTCAGATTTTGTGAATCGGAGCCAAGTAACTCTATTTTATTATATTTGCTGGGAAATGAACTAGCTCAGGGTAATTAGGAAAGCAATTTTATTAGCTTCTATTTCATAAAGATTGTTTTTTAATCAGAGTCAGAACTTACTAGAAATGATTCTGTGCTCATTGCTTGGGTCTCAGGAAATGAAGTGGGGCACCGTAGGTCCTAACCCACAGTAAAACCAACGTGATGAAGACAGAAGCTTTGCTCTTAATCTCTAACAATGCTGTAAAAATAAACCCAATCTGATGGTGTTGTAAATAAAAGGGTCACAGCTAACGATTACCTGTGTCTAGTTTATTATAGACTAGGGCTTTGATAATTGAAGGAGTTAAAAGCTCTCTGTTAATTGTCCAAGGAGTCTTGGATTCAAGTTGTGACAATCCCGGTTTGGGGGCTCGGGGGACTAGGGTGGGTAAGAAGCGAAGTAAAACACTGGATTAGGTGAATATGTCTTCCAGAGACAAATGGGAGAAAGAATTGGGACTGATAGTGTATTTAGATAATGTAGTGCAGCTGTGAAAAAGACAAATGCTCTACTGGGGCACACAGCATAGAAAGGGGTGTTGCTTATAGGAAAATGGAGTTTCTGTAATCATGCCTCTCCTGGCAGCCACTTATGGAGCAAGGCATACTGTTTGGGGCACCTCATTATAGAGAGAACATCAATACTGTAAATTAGAGAGAACTCAGAGAAGGGTGACAAAAAAGATAAAAGGATTAGAAGAGATGACCTATAAAGAAAGGTTAAAGGAACATAACATTTAAAGCTTTCAGGAAGAGGAGCCAGAGAGATGGAAGCCTATGCTGACTGTCTACAAATATTTGAGCAATAATAATTTTCAGGAAAGAAGGGGATGGCGTGCAGTGGTTGAGAATGGTCTAATAAGAAGTAACGGCTTGAAACTAAGGAAAGGGGAAAATGTCGGTTAGGAGACATTAGGAAAAATTTCTTCCCAGTAAGGACAATTAGGCACCGAAGTGAACTGCCTGGGGAGGTGCCTGAGGCCCCATCACTGTAAGAGTTGCAAGTATTTGAGGGGCATTAAAACACTGGGGGAGCTCCTCTGAAGGGAAAGAAAGCCCACGCTTTCCTGAAGACATTCCTGTATGGGAGAACTGGGCTAGAACACCCAGGAGAACTTTCCCAGTGGCCCCAGCTGTGATGTAAAGCTTGTAAAGAGCGAGTGTGGACAGTGGGGGTGGAGGTGGTAAATATGATCCAAGGGAAAAGCCCATCCACGTGTATGGGAAATATCTTTCCAGAAAGCTGTTATTCCCTACTGTCGGTCGTTAGTGTTGGTGTTCCTCGTTTACCTGGACAGTCATCAAGACATTTACATCAATCATTGCACAACACCTCCAGAAGTCAGAGCGAAAGTGGGAAGCGAGGGATGTCTCTGACAAGGAAGCACGTTTAAGAATGAATGGTGTGAGGGTGTGTGCATCAGTTTCTGTTGTGCCAGCAAAGGGAAATAGAGAAAATTGCCATGTTTTATCATGTCGGACTAGCTGGAACAGGTGACACAGTGATCAGGTGTGCATGCATAATCACTCCCCCAAATAATCGCCATGTGGAATAATTTCCCCCCAAATCTTGCAGCTTCAACTTATTCTCTGCGAGTGACTCATAAATCTTGGCCTTGAATGTGAATCAGGATTCCAAGCTGCAGGCTCAGGGGTTTGTTGGATTTATTCAACTTTAGTCTTTATTTATAGACATAAAAGTGTATTATTGGTTGTAACATCCAAACAAAAGAAAACAGATTGTAAGCATCCATTAATGTTTTCCCAAAAGGGAAATCGCACGTTTCTCTCGGGTCTTTCATTCTCTCCCTTGTAATATTAAGATGATGTCATAAACTCGTAATTACTTTGTGATGTTCTTGTGTACTTTATATCTGTTGGTTCAGAGACGCAAATTCCCTCTCTGATCAGAATGCAGCAAACAATATGAGCAGGTGGAAGATAAGTCTTCGGTGGCTTGCAATTTAGAAGCCTCTGAAGTTTTGAATTCACACTATTTAAACTCTTTTCTCTGGGAGGGAAAAGATGCATTTTTAAAATCTTTGGTCTTTCATTATATACATGAGATGAGGTGTTAATTTTACTGGAACAATTACTCTTACTGCCGGAAAAGAAAATTATTTTGGCTAACAATGAATGCAGAAGCTATATGAAAAAATTTTATTGTGTTTATCTGGTAGAAATTTTTCATCCACTAATCATATCCAGGAAACCAAGGCATTTTAAAACAAGGGGTACCTTTGTATGCATATTATTAGATGGTTGGCTTTCAAATACCTGTGACATTGGGATAAATAGAAAACACAAAACATAGGTCTGTGAGAGAAAAATGAATCACAAGATGGTGACTTTCTATTTTCTTAGCTAAATCTTTGTTCTTTTACTCTCAGCTCAGCTTTTCAATTCTGCAGGAAAGAGGCCATAAAGTATCTATTTCCAACTCCTCTTTAAGCCTTGCTCAGATTTCTTATTGCTCATTGCTAACCATTTTAATTTCTGACCTCTTCTGCTCCACTAGTTATAGACCCATTCACTGACCCTCTAGGATTTCCAACTCGGTGATTTATGTCCTTGCCATATTCATGGGAAGCGCCAGCATCAACCTCAGAGAAAGAGAGAGGAGAGGTGGGGGGGGGGGAGGGAGAGAGAGAGAGAAGTGCTTCCCTATCTTTCTCCTGCCTGGTGTTTTAACAACTTTTCTTTATGTTTCTCTTTTTTTGTAATCTTAATAATGATCTTGATGCTGGCCACTTTTGATGTCCCTGGCAATGCTTCCTCCACCCTCGAAAAAAAAGGGAAAGGATTCCTCTTTGGAGTTTTAATTGTTGCAGCTACTACAGACCAAGAGGCAGCATTTCCTTGAGTGGTGGAGTTTGGGGCAGGATGGAAAAAGAGTGATCCCTCAGTCTCTAATCTAATCAATAAAGCTATTGACTTCTGGGAGAGTCAGGAGGGTAGAGTCTGGGGAAGCAGGCTTCCTCCTTGGCCTTAATACTACTCTCTCCTATGGGGAAACAGAACCCTTTTTCCTTTGTTATTAAGATGTTGAGGGTTATAGGGCCATCTGTTAGGAGGAGCTGAGCCACTCTTATCATTTGTTGAATATATGCCCAGTCTGGGCTTCTTACAAGTTGACAAGAAGACCAACAAATGTGGATGCTGTTTGCCATTCTCAGTTGAGTCATCTGCATTCAAAGCTGAGTTAAAGGTGATTTGGCTTTTGATCTTTGTTTTGCCAGTTTCATGTATATTCCTTTCTGTGTCTTTTTCTCACTCTTACATTTAATTTCCAGTCCTTTCCCCCATTCTCTGCATTCTATACAAATCCTAGGTCTCCAGCAGAACAGCCGCTTTTCATGTGAGCCGTGCTTGAGGGTCAGTTGTTTCTGTCTGACCCGGGTGTGTGCTGTGTGGTAACACCGTTCAGAACTGAGTGCGAACACAGACTCGCGAGCCTCTTTGTCAGGATACGGACGTGCCCCACGTGTCGGTACTGTTTACTTATTAGGATCTGAAAACTTAATCATACACTCTAAGAAAAGGCTGTGATAAAGAATTTTACTCCTGCCTGTTCATCTAAGATTTAGACTTGATGTATTAACGCCAAATTTAAAATTGTGTCCTCTTCATTGCAATCCTCTGTAGTTACAAGATTCTAATAAATATTATGTCCTCCCATCATGCAATTAAAATTTTCCACCTCATTTCACAATGCAAAACATTCACATGTTGTCAATCATTTTGAAACATGATTTTTTGACATCATATAATTTCACTTCATTTTTTCAGACAGACATCGCACCAGGAAATTATTTAAGAAAGAATCCTATTATATCTTTATTTTTCCACCAAATTTCACCTTCAAATGCAGTCATTTGTGTACATTTCAGTAATTTCAACAATAAACTTGCAAGGAGAGGAGGTGGCAACTCCTTAGACAGACGTTCACATATGGGTTTTGCCACTCTTACAAGGCTGCAGCTCGGTCGTGGGCACTCGGTTAGAAAACACGGTTTTAGCCACGGGAAGTTTACAAGTCTTGCTGCACAGAGTGAAAAGGTTGCTGCCTGAAACAGCTACCACCTGGGAAGCTATGAGAAAAACATGCGTATGCTTTTGAACTTTCTTCTGTTTAATAACTAGCAGACACTAATGATTTGCCAAACATCCTGATTTAAAATGGTGGTAGTCAAAAGCAAGGCTGCCTGCTGGTTGTCAGGTAGCCCACCTGTTCTCCAAACCAAAGTTCCCCTGACCTGTGCCCAACGCAAAGCTGTTATCCTTTAAACCACTGCTAGACGTGCGTGTATACCTTGTTGGGTCTCTCGCTAAGGTTCTGGTCTGCTGTCGTAGAGAAGCTTCCGACTGGAAGCTCCACATTGCCTTTTTTATGAAGGAAGATCCTTTGGGGGCGATCTCATGCACAGTCTTTGGGGAGGTAGGGGTGGGAGCTGGGGTGGGAGAGAAGGGAGGAGGGCTCATCTGGTCTGAGCAGCACGGGACAGCTAATGGGAACATGTTGACTAAGGCACACTGCTCAGTGCAGGATAGGATGAGTATATCCCTTCCTAGTGTTTTAAAATAGTGGGGTGGGCTTTTCAAAAGGGGTGAACTGTGTTTTTTGTGACTTGGTGTAGTTGTGAGAGGAAATGCACAGAAGAGCTAGTGGTTGAGAGTGGGGAAGATGTGAAGTAGGGAAATCTGTGGTCACTAGGAGGGTGAGCAAAGGTGGTTTTTGATGAAAACAAAGGAGCCTGAGGAGGCGGGAGGACACTCACTCCTTTGGTGTGACCTTAAGAAGAAAGGTGATTAGAAGAGTTCATTCAAGGCTAGTTTGGTTATAATTTATTAGCACAAAAAGTTAGTTAACACTCATTATATTCAAAATTGCACTGGGCCACAGTAGTGTTTCCAGCTGACTACATCATGGCAAGTACACAGAGACTGAGCTCTTTCTTCATGTTCTATGACTACCTATTTAATAAGATATTCTCGATTTATATAGACACTGTAATATAGGTATCAGTGAATATATCAGAGTGAGACATTAGATAGCACTGGAAGGAACTATTTTAAGATAGTTCTATCTAATACTGAGTATTAAAATGATTGCATTTAGGATTTTATTAATGGTTAACTGTGAACATATTTGGTATGGAGTAAGATTCCATGGCACATTTTTTTTAATACCCACTATGTACTACACTTAACAAATATTGTGTCATTTAAATCTCACACCAACCCAACAGAGTTGGTATTATTATCTCTTTTTTCCTGATATGAGATCTAAGACTCATATAAAGTCACATGGCTATTAAAGTGGCAGAGCTCAGAATGAAATCTCCCATACCCTAAATGTTCAATGAATGTTGACTGTTAAATCCATACCATATTCACTTACGGAGATTCATACATGCTTATTCATTAATTACACCCACACATATCAGAATATCCATCTGTTTTTTGATGGGATGGTTAATAAATTAGAAGAAGGTCCTTTATGATAGGCAAGAACATGCCTCTCTGATCTTTCTTCTAAGTAAAGGCCTTTGTAATGTTCTTTTAGCCCCAATCCAGAGGGGTTGTCTCCAGGGACCAGGGGATACTTAACTTTGTTCTCTAAAGCCAATTGTGCTACAAATGAAGATGGCAATTAGCATTCATGATCCTTGGTGATTTTTATCTCCTTCTCTGGGTTGACACAGTGCTTATCACTGTACCTAAGTGCATTGACATGCTTGCTAACTTCCCAAGAAACAATGCTGGGAAGAGAATAGCTCCTTTCTCCATGCTGTTCATCGCTGAGCTCACAGATTATCATTTAATTTTTTTCACTGTTGCAAGACCTTCATCATCTGAACTCTTGTGTTGTTCACACTTGCCTGGTATCAATGCAGTGAAATTCTTATGTAATGGTGAGCAGCCCTTTGAATCACAGTGTGATATATTGAAATATATGTCATGATGTGTCTACATGCAACTTACTATTTGTTTTAGGAATTATGTGGTACTATGTGGTACAAGGAAGAGAATCTACTTAAATAAGCTTAAGAAAGTAGGTGTTTTTAATAGACTTCATAGGCATCTCATGAAACCCATAGGCACTAACAGAGCTTTGCTTACAGAAATGGGGGCAGAAATAGGCATCTCCCCTCTCCTCTCTCTCATTCCATTATCTCTCTTCTCCTCGTCTCTTTGCTTCTATGCTTTACTTTCAGCTCTGATGGCCAGCTTCTCTGTTTACACATCTGCTTACACATGGCCCATTGTGGCTGCCTTCGACTGTGCAGCTCACGTTCGCCACATCAAAGTAATGCAGAGCCCAGTTTCCCTATTTCCAGTTCCTGGGAGAAGGAATCTGCTGCACCCCAGGTCATGTGTCTACTCCTAGTCCAAACAGATGTGATAGGGGAGGGTGGCTGGAGAGGAGAGGTCCTGCATGCCGGGCTTCTTTCAGGACACTGGGCAGAACTCCTGTGAAACGGGTTAGAGGAGAGGGGTTTGTCTCTCTAGAATCAAGTATAGTGAGGATTGTCTGTGGGGGAATAAAGTACATTGGTGGATTTTTAAGTCACTATACTTGAGAGAGAGAAACAAAATTCTCATGCAGAAAACCAAACTGGGCATTTTTAGAAAGAAGTGCTTCTGCAGAGCACCAGGGGAACAGAAGTACCTGATCTTAGATCTGAGGTCAAGAATCTCCATTCTTTCTGGACTGAAATTGCATAATGCAGTTTAGGAGGTTCCATTTCTGTTTCTACATACAAAGCCATTTGTTGGAATTCAGGGAAAAGAGAAAGTTGAATTCAGCCAATATTCTTTCCCATCCCCACCCCTAGAATACACTGGAGAGCCACCTTTCTCTACTCCAATCCATGTGAATTTTATATGCAGACACAGTCACCACCAGGTATTGTTGGCTTTGTGTGCATGGCCCCACAAGTCTTAGAGACCCTTGAAAAGTTCAGTTAGATCTTCAGATATTTCTGTCATGCTGTTTGTAGATCATAATCGGGACTTCTAACAACCCTGAGTGGATGTCTGTGATTTGTAGAGGAAAGGTTAAATTATAATCAGTTCTCAGGGATAGTTTGATTGGGGGGCAGCTTCTTTCATGCCTGGGAGCTCCCCCCTTCTCCTCCTAGCAGCCCCATCATGGTCTGGGTATATATGACTTCACTCAGTTCAGTTGCTGTTTCTCCATCCTTGAGTTGTACCCAAATAGCCAGTTCCCTCTTGCGAGATGAAAACATCTATGTTTGAATAGACTGAAACGTCAGGTTTCTTCCTTTCATGCCAAAGTTCCAAGAAGAATTGTTATGCCATCAAAGGATGACCAATATGGTCTATTAGATAAGAAGTCTGATCTCACTTCTAATACCCTATTTGCATATTTCCTTTTCCAAAGAGTGCTTTCCCCATAGGTTTCTGGCCCAGAAGTATGTGGCTGATGGTTTATGAGGGACTAATTTCTCTCCAAAAATGCTTCACTCTCCAGTTTGAGACAGACATGCCTACAGGAGCTTGAAGTACTGTGTTGTGTTTGTATTGAACGGAGGGTTCTAGCGCAAAACCCCTTTGTGTTTTCCCTATCTTCTGAAAACTGCTGAAGAGCATTAAATTTTGTCCCTGCAGCTTCAGTCCTTGGCCTCTCTACGGGACCTAAACTTGGGGTGATGCTGAAAGGTCACTGTATCCATGCAAACTATCAAATTGCTCCACTAGGTGAAATATAAAAATGTAACGAACCCAAGCTTGAAAGTAACCATGCAACAAGCGAATCACTTGAAAGAGCCTCAGGCTTCCGTTTGCTTGTGCTGTGAAGGCTTGTTGGGCATGGACAACAGAAACCAATAGCCCTGAGTTCCTGCCCCTTTCAGGGCCATGTGTGTAACAACGAAGAGAGCAACATTTTAAAGTAAGCTGTTTACTGGACCCTGTTCTGAATGCTTCACCTGGACCATTTCATTTCTTAATTCTAAAAATCACCTTTCGAGGTAGGAATCTTCATTATTCCAGTTTTACAGATGAATAAACTGAGGTTGAGTAACTTGCCTAGAATCACAGAGCATGGGTTAGGATTTGAACTCAGTGTGAGTCCAGACTCTGTGTTGGTAATCACTACATTATATGGCCTTCTGAATACAAATCCACGCAGTCAGTTGTAATGTGAGAACTTCAAGGGCATGGCTGAGGGGTCCTGCACTTGTGGTCATTCCCTTCTCCTCACACCTAAATTCTCTTCCTCAGACCTCAAACCTAACAATGCTTCCCAAACCATCTACTACTGTGGGGTTTTGAAGATAAGGGAAAAAAGAGAGTGAAACAAGATCAAGAAGAGAAGAAAAAGCGAGGAGGAGTTGGGGTGGAGACGGATGACTAGGAGAAGCACAGAGGATTTTTAGAGCAGTGAAACTCCTGTATGATACTGTCGTGGTGGATGCATGTGAGTGTGCATGTCTCCAGACCCACACAGTGTATAACGCCAAGAGTGAACCCTAAGGTAAGCTGTGAACTTTGAGAGGTTATGATGTGTCACAGGGTCATCCGTTGTACCAATGTATCACTCTGATGGGGGATGTTGATTATGGGGGAGGCTATGCCTATGTGACAGCAGGGAGATATGGGAAATCTGTGCCTTCCACCTAATTTTGCTGTGAATCTAAAGCTACTTTTAAAAAATAAAGTATTTAAAAGAAGCTCAGAGGAGAATGTGGGAGGAGTGCTAAGAAGCTTGTTTATGATCCTTTGAAGAAGGCAAGTGGAAGAGAAGGGGCACTGCTTAGAAATGCTCCCTGTTTGGAAATGCTCATCTGATTTTAGTGGATTCTATCTCTACTAGAGAGGCCTCAAAGATGACAAAAAACAGGCCATCAGAGAACCCGCACTAGAAAAGGCTGAAGGAAGGGCTCTTCCGGGTGTGGCAGGATAAACTTGGCATCAGAGTTTCTCTGGATGTGGCTGCATTCAGTGAGTTATCCCCACTGGTGCAGAGTCTGGCTGACAGGGAGGAATCAGGAATCAGGAGGCTCCAGGTCCATCTTTCCCTCTCCAAACAAGACCACTGGTTCTGTGGCAGGGCGGAAGTCAGGGCAGGGCCTTGTCACTGGGAGTTTTCATAGGAGCACTTAAGTAAAACCTAACAGCATTATCAGAAAGTGAATAGATGGATAGTCTAACCATAAGCCCCTTCCCCTGTGGCCTGTGTGGTACCTATCAAATTATGGCAGGCGAGCACCCAGTAGGAACCCTTGCCTGCACCCACTCGCTTCCTGTTCACCCCCCTAGTCCTGAACACACTGTGTATTTTACTTATTTGAGTTATTTACTTCCTAGCTTCTTCCTCTGTGGAGTATAAGTTCCACAGAGGCAGTGGTTTTGAATATTTGGATCATATCTGACAGGCTTTCTTGGGTGCTCAGTAACTGCTGCAGAAGGAATGAATGCATTTGTTGGACATCTATTAGGACAGTCTGGCCAAGAGGCTGTGCCTTTGCTGCTGTTCTGTTCACAAGAGTCGTTCTGTCTCCCTCTCATTGTCTCAAGTCCCAGCTTTGTGGCCAGGTGACTGGCTGAATAGGTTTTTCTTTTTGGTCTGGGATTTCTCTCTCTTTTTATCTATCCTCAGTATTGTCTTCCATCCAATGTTGCCCACTGTCATTTGGAGCAAGTTTCTCTGTTTCTCTGTCTCTCTCTCTCTCCCTCTCCACAAAATCTTTATGCTAAGCCATGAGGTAGTGTGACAAAGATGAGGATGACAGCCTAGGGTAGACAAGGTGATTGCAGTTTATCCCTGAGAGAGGTGGTTGGAGAGCGTACTGGTGTCATGAAGGCAGACCCAAGGGGATGCAACGATCCTGCTCTAGGTCCATAGGACTAAGTTATCCAGACAGAGAAAGAAACATCAGCCAACATTCACACTGGGCTGTGAGTCAGTAGTTTGCTAGTATCAAACCGTCAAGATAAGATGGTTTGCTTTTTGTGGGAAAGAAGATTTCAAAGTTTCCCTTGATAGACTTTCCTGGACAACTACTGTGTATATGTGTGTATTTATTTATTCAACAAACACTACTATAGTGCTTATTTTGTTCCAGGCACTTGTCTAAGTGTTTCAAGAATAAATATTAAGTTATCCAATAGTGAGTAGTATTGTTATCACCTTCCCTCCCCCCATTTTATAGATGAAGAAACAGACGCAAGAGGAAGTTAAGTAACTTGCTTGAGACTGAGAGGTAATCATGGCAGAGCTGAAAATCATACCTGTGTACCCAGATCTGCCACTAGAGTCAATACTTTTAACTACTAACTAGGTTACTTCTTCAGTATTTACTGATACTTTTAAAATATTGGTTATGGTCTCATTTACAATCTATAATTCTCTAGATCTTTACAAAGGAGATGACAAAAACCCGCAGTAGAAGAGAGCCAGCTATTTTAACTTCAAAGAAAAGAAATTTCCTGATCTGATTTGTTTTGTTTTAACACACTGATTATCTAGTGTACATCTGCACACATATATATTAAATATATATAAATATACATAGATCAGAATATATACATGTATATACATATATATTCAAATGTTACATGAATATATTTTGCCTGATCCATGCAGAGCTTCATCAGTATTTCTTCTTTATTCTCTTTTATGCCAGCAGCTTTCTTTATGCATTTCCATTTTCCACATTTTTCAGACTGATTGGATTAGGTTGCATACACTTCTCCTGAAATATTAAGTGCATACAGTCCGCATCCACACGCATTGGGTCTATAGTTATGATCTATCATTTCAAAAACCCACATGGTAAAAAAGAGCAGAACAGACCTTGAGTGCTGTGAAGTATGAGGTCCAAAGAACCCCCCGCCATTCATCTTCTCACTAATGCAGGGACTAACAAGACCCCAGAGTTCCTGTCTCATTGGCAGCTCCTTTGTCCTAAAACCGCACACACACGCGCGCACGCGTGCGCATGCCCGCACTCACCCGCTCACACCCACTCTGTATATCTAAGAGAATTCGTCTGTTTCATAATGAGTAAGTTACTGCATAGTCAGGTAGGAGAAGGACACCTAACTAGTGTGCCTTTACTGAGATTTTTTTTTTAAGGGTATATGGTATCAGCGCAAGTGTCAATCCAGATTGTTGAACTCTGTGTTCAGGACGATTTGGGGGAAAACTAGACACAGAAATGGTCGGGCAAGACATCGTTTTTAACTTTTAATCACCTCCACCTGATGTTGTCTTTCTCCCTTCATACTGTTTCTTCCATGTGACCTTTATCATTAAATATTCCCAGCATCTCAGGATGCCACTGCTGGATCTCCCCCCACCTTTATTTTTTCCCTCTCATGGCTTAAAAACTAGGATAAGGCAGCCTTCTCATTTGACTTATGGAAATTGGTCTTATTGCTTTGGAATCAAGCCATATTTGTTGCAGTATAATTTCCTGACTGGTGGTGTCTCCTTACGCTATCTTCTCGGACACCTCCATGCCTGTGCTGGGTCCACAAATTCATTTTTTCTCTCTTATATCCCAGTGGAGTTCTGCTTGATACAAGCTCATACCTCTGAGGATATATTCACTTTACTTCTGTCTCCTCTGGAAGTCCACTGTTCGAAACTTCCGAGTCCTTGTCCTTTGCCTTGTGAGATTTCATGACTTGCCTAAGGTTGGGTCTACAAGTAGAACAAAACTACTGAGCCCTTCAATATGTTTTTAGATAAGTTCATGAGAAAAAAAAATCAATTTGATTGAATTAGTTCGTTTGCTCAAATGGAAGAATCTTGTGTCCTGTGTAGACATGGTGTTATTCACTGGGTATTTCAGTCACAGTTATTTATGCCTGTAAAGTCTACAAAGCCCAAGGTCAGTCATCTTTGTCTATACAATTCCCCCAATAAGGATACTCTTGTATACACACATCCCGATGGTCAGCATCGTGGACCAAACATCCTGATTATTTTGTGCATTTTTCGCAGTTCAGCTGAATGTTTTGGCTCCATGTAGACACAGATTACAAAGTGCTTCCCCGTAGGTATCCCTTTGAATCTGCTTTATTGATGTAGAACAAAGTTTCAAATGCTCACAGGTTTTAATTTAAAAAAGAAAAGCTGATGAATATTGGATCTCATTCTTCAGTGAAGGCAAAAAGCCTGGTATGTATATATAAAAAGCTACTGCCCTCTGATTGTCAAAGTTTACTTCTTTCTTTTCTGATTCTTCTTTGTATTGTTTTACAATCTAGGTATATCTGTTTAACATGAAATGCAGAAAATGACAGGGCTCAGACAGCTACTGCATCCAGTGACAAAGATTACTGTCATCCTGGCTCATCAGTTAATTCATCATTGGCAATGGTCCATTCCATTTCCTGGTAGCCTAGCAACAGCCAATGATGGGGAGGGCTGTTTGCCATGTGACAATGGTATGTGGTACTTTCCAGAATGCTTTTACATAAAAATAGGATGATAATTTATAAATTTACATTTTTATTTTAATAAATGGGATTATTTGGTTTTAGGGGTTGACATTCAAAAGGGAGACAATTTTATTTTGCAGACCATGACTTTAAAGTGCTGGACTAGTGACTTGATAACAGAAATGGAGCTATCAATTTCACACATAAACAGGGTTTAAAGTTGAGCCTGTGAATGCCTTACTTTACCTTAGAATGAATGATATTCCTCCATAGAATAACTATAAAAAATAATATAATTAAATGAAAGCTGCTGTTGTATCAGTGCATGTACACACATATACACACATACACACATGACACAGGATTCTGAGTGTGAACTTTGGCTCCTAATTTTCTTTATCACTGGATAGAAAAAAAGCAAAGAGATCCACGAGCAGTAACAATTATTGCTGTCCTCAAGATTAAAAAAAAAATCTTTCAGTTTCTCACAATCCTCCTAACCCTCTATTGATGATTCATGGTTCGGCAACTCATTTGAAAAATCTGCTCATTTGTTTTCGCTGATTGAATTCCCTGATTGTTAGTGTGTATAAATGTGTTAGCTACTTTTGAAGCTATTTTATGTTAAAGAATTGATAGAAAATCCTATTTAAATGTCATAATGCTTTTTCTCTTGTTGTGACAGTATCATTGAATAAATACTTTTATTTTAGTGCTATAGTTAAAAAAATCTATAATCACCTCCTCATAAATCTTTTTTTTTAAATCTATATTTAGCCCCATCTGCAGAGACAGGAGCGGAAAATAGGCGACTACCTGAGACATGAATTCCGTTAAATATTAAAGGGATCTCATCAATGATTTTATTAGTCTCTGAGCTCAGTAAAGGCCTCACTGACATCTAAAGCCTAATGATTTTTTTAAATATATTTAAAGCCTGGCACTGCACCTTTAAATATTGAACAATATTGAAAAATATTGAAGCCCTTTTTTTGTATATTAGCTTTAGGCAGAACTGTTGTATGATTTCCACTCCTTTCATGACATTGTAATGATGTTACCACATACAACTTTATCTTGCATGAAAAGGTGAAGTCATGAGTGATTTCTCCAATTTAAAAGCACTCAACCCTCACAGTGCTAGAAATGAATATTTTGCATATATTCATGCAACAATGATTCAATTTAAGATTTCTATTTTCAAACATTGCTTGAAACCTTCACTATGTTAGTAGTAAAATTGCCAAAATGTGTAATAAGATTTATTATAGATGAGTAGCATTTTATTTAGTATTTCATGTTAACACGCTTTTAGGGTTACCTGGTTTAGCAGGAGGATTCATCTTTCTTTTCTAATCAGAGATAACATTTTATTGTATTTTAAAAAATACTCTTCCTGTACACATATATATTGTGGCACAAACTGAATTTTCTCTTGCTGGCAACACAAACCCAAACATTGCTCACATCAGAGCTCAGTGTACTCTCACACAAAGCTGCTCCAATCTAAAAAAAAAAAAAAAAAAAAAAGGGCCGATTTCCATTTCTCCTTTGTAATCCCTATCCCTTCTCTCCAGTAGCTGTCAAACCCTTTTGCTATACATCCTCGAAATGGGTTCAGAATTTTGCTGCAGACTTTTCCCCTTTGAAACAATCTTGTTATACTCTTGTTTATACTGTGTAGATGCTTCATGCTGTAGCAGCATAAAAACACAACATTACAAGTTTCCTAGAAGCCACGGCATATGTTACAGGCACAGAAAGTATAGGTTGGCGGGAGCTCTTAATTGGGGGGCTGTTTCTGAAAGAGGCTTGCACAGATGGAGGAAGAGATGTATCTAAAGGTGGTTACCGATGGGCTTATATGGAAGATAGTTGAAGTATGTAACCATTTCATGACTGTATCTGTGATTATCACAGGGAAGGCATGAAAAGATAATAAACTCTTACTATTTTTGTGTTCACTATGCATCTTTAGGCCCTAAGTCTTCTTTCCATCCCAGATTTTGAATCATTTCAGCAGGGAAAGAGATAGCCTTCCACAGGCCCATTTTGTAAGGCAATATAACAATGCTCTTCCTCCCAAAGGTGTATTTATAAAGCACAGACACATACACACACACACAAACACATGGATACACACTCATACACATAAGGGCTCTGCGTAAGTGAGAGAGCTTATACCAAAAAAAAAAAAAAAAAAAAGCTTATACCCAAAGCACACACTCCTCCTTCCAGAAAGGAAATACTAACTTGATTTTCATTTAGAAAGAGACCTATAGTTGCAAGCTACCAACCCCATTTGTTGTTGCAAAGCCATTCATAGATGACGCATATATATGAATGTGATTTTTTTTGGTGAACTTTAAGTTTGTAGTTAAAAAAAAAAAAAGGTATTGGCAACTGGAGACGCAGTCTGCCGGTTAGTGACTTGTTCTGCATTTTGGGGAAGGAAAGAGAGTGATGATCTCATTAGGCTCCTGGGTGGGCCAAATTTTCCTAATTACATGGAAATCAGAGGCAGCCCCGAGACTGGTATCTTACCTGCCCGGAGTAAACACTCCCCCGCTGTCACTAATGTCCTATAAATCATGTTAAAGAGAAGCATAATTAACATTTTTGATCAAATCAAGCTTCAAAGTCATGAGGTGACTGAGAGAATAAAGCCACATTTCAGCGTCCGCAGTGAATAGATTCTCCACAGAAGGCTTAGGATGGATCTGTAGTCCCCCTCACTCACTCACCCGCCCGCCCCTTGCACACCCCCACGAGGTAAAGGGAGATGGGTGAGGAAATCCTTAGCGACACACCACATGTGGTTCTATGGATCTAAGCTTGTGAGGAGGCAAAGGACGTGGGGTGCAGAGAGGGAGAAGCAACCCTGTGTCTGAGAAGAATGAGCAACTTAATTTTTTTAGGCTGGTGAGAGCAGATCCGTTCTGTGCATGGCCAAATTGGTTCTGCTTGTCTGTCAAACCGTTTAAAGAGGACTTTATTCCTGCTTAAAGGACAGGTGGCTTTGCACAAATTATTTCCATCTTCACTTTTTATGTATCTTGAGAAAATTTCCATCCAGTTGCCAAAGGCTAATTAGAACTCAAGCTCGTCTGGAGGTGGGTGCCCAAGTGGAATAGTTGAAATCTATCTCAAAGATTTCTAGCCCCCAGCACAACATCCATATAGAACCCTGGAACTCCTGTCATGGGAGATGGTGCTTTCTTTTCTTTCAATGACAGAAGAGACTTTAGTTGCAAGTTTCCCTAGAGGTTACTGGTAAACTTGCATTCATACCAAAGAATAAGCAGTTGATTAGCACAGCCTTGGTAAAGGGAGTAAACACCGAGTGGAGAGAGAAGGAGCTCTGGCTGCCCAACCAGACCAGTAAAAGGAAGGAGAGAGAAGTGGAATAGAGGAGGTCATAGGACATGTAATCCTCTTCCTACACATCACAGTTTTGATGTGGGTTTGGCTCTGGCTCTGAAAAAGTCTCAGTAAGGGTCAATGACAACAAAAACAGACGTGGTAATGGAGAAACACCTGTCACCCCCACAGCACGTCCAGTGTAACTGAAGAAAGAAACCTGCCTTCAGTCCCTGCATTGGCCTGGGTACCCAGGGAGGAACATGCCCTGGCAGCATGGGATGCCAGGAGCCTGGGATTAGGGTCTGTGGCTCCTGCATTCCTGCTGGTTCCTCCTGTAAACACAGTATGTGGGTGTGCCTCCTCCTAATAGACTGTCAGTCAGTGCTGGCTTCTGCACTGGGTTGGGGTAGAGCCTCTGAGAGGAAGTGATCATTACCATTTCCTGTTCCATTGGCTGGGTGTGTGTGGGGAGGGGGGAAGAGGCAGGAGGGATGTGCCTGGTGCTAGGTTACTCTAAGACTGCTTATTTAAATATATACATACAATATTAAGAGTTCAGGAACTGTGTGTACTCCAGAAAAGTAATACTTTATCTACAAGTGTAGGGTAGATTACATTGATTTTTAAGGTATACTCATAGGGACCATAGATTCTGGGTTTTTGGATTCTGTGTCAATTTTAAAGTTTCAAATTTTGTGTTTAATGATATAGGGGTGTGTGTGTGTGTATGTTTTGATGAAGTGTATGTTTCTAGTTATGTAACTTTTTTTTCAAGAAAGTCACTTTTTAATAACAAGAACTGAGTGGTTTAAATGTTGTAACTTGGAAAGCCTCTTTATAAAATGAATTCACAAACTAGGAAAAAAATTCTTTATTAGGTCCCGAGTTCTAAATTATGACTCAGGAGATACGGTCACTAGAGATATGGATACTGCTCTTCTTTCTTGGGTCTAAATGCCTAGAAAATGAACAGCTTAAAAAGATAAATCCAGCCAAACTGGTTATTTGGCTACTTGGAAAGACCAGATCCTACTCTACTCTTACTTGTATCCTATACAGAGAGCCCACCATAGTTTTACTCTTTTCTTTCATTTTACTTTATGTTAGTTTTTTGGTGGGGTGGGGGTGATTACGTTTATTTATTTATTTATTTTAACAGAGGTACCGGGAATTGAACCCAGGACCTCGTGCATGCTAAGCACGCACTCTACCACTGAGCTGTACCCTCCCTCTTGCTTTATGTTGTTTCACTTTGCTGAATTCAAACAAACTGATCTGTGCTTAAAACAAATGAGAGAAATACAGTTTGGATTATTCTGAGAAAAAAAAAGTATCTATTTCCTCTTTTTTAAGGATTCTGTTAACTTGAACTTGTATTATTGCACAGAAGCTGCAGTCCATGCAAATCTTCCTTGGAATCCTTAGAATTTTTCCAGATGTTATGCTTTCAAGAAATTGCTGGGTCAGTTTGATCATCTCTGCCCCCAAAGAGGAAAAGCTCAAATTGATGATTTGACCAAGTTTTTATCTAAATTGGCCAATGGTCTTTAATCAGATTTCACCTTCTCAGAGAGGTCTTTACTGACCACCACATTTAAAATTGCATAACAACTCCCCACCCGCACACATTTTCCTCCCCCTTTTCTGTGCTTTATTTGTCCTCAAGGGACGTACCACCGTCCCTTTTTATTATTGGTTTGTTATCTGTCTCCCATCGCGTCCAGCCACCTCCTTCACACATAATGGAAACTTTATGAAAGCAAGGATGTTGTCTCTTTTGTTCACTGAATCCCCAGGGCCTAGACCAGTGTCTGATACATAGTAGGCACCCAAAAAATATTTGTCAAATAAATGGAATAGATTGGATTTATTAAGTCTTTTTTTTTTATTATGTAAGAAATTTAAATTTGATTGATTAGCCATGTTTACTTTTCTTTTTTGCTATTTCTTCCAGCCTTTATCATTTTGGTCATTTCCTTTTCTGTGTCCTTGTTCTGTTGACAATTTATGTAACACCAAAATGTGAGAGAAAGAAACAAACAAAAAATCCATCATAAAAGAAATTTTGCCTCATGTAGACCAAGAAAACCGGCTATGTAGGCAAAATTTTCACCTTCCAACTTGTGGTTGTTTTGACTTTGAGGATACCTCTTCTGCTGTATGCACTGTCATTTAGTCTTCATGGCTCCACAGCACACAGATTTGATCATAGGACGCTTCACACATTCCCCAAAGTAAAAGAACTGGTGTGGGCAGCTCGAGGCCACCATCCTGGAGTGTTAAATCCTGAAGATTGAAAGTGCCGAACTCTACGAAGCTTTCCTTCTTTTGACCCTCAGTGCTAGAGATACAATTTCTATTATACATAACTATTGACCATCAACAGTCATTGAAAACCTAGCCACCATGTCTTATCCTTTTATTTCTGAGGATGGAGATATATATATAAAATATGTCATGTGTTATATATGTAACATATAGCATGATTTATATACAGAAATTATATATATATGCATAGAGAGAGAGAGAGAGAGAGAGAGAGAGAGAGAGAGAAAGGGAGGGAGGAAATGAAGGAAGACATGATATGCTGAATAATGCTTGAATCAGTATAACTGAGCCCAGTTCCACTTTCTTGCTCCGGGCTGCTTTTAGCCCGTGTGGAGAATCCATACCTCTTTACTTTCTACCCCTCTTTGGCTTTCTTCTGGATGAGGAAACATGCCCTACACCTGCTGGTGTGTTTTTATGAGATGTTTGGGATTTTCTGGGGCCTTCCCCAGAGGTGACTGTGTTTCGGTGGTGAGTGAGTAACGCAGAACCGTCCACGGGCTCGAACGCACTGAGTAATCACCGGGAATTCTTCGAAACAGTCTCAGGTTGGTGAAATTTTCCACCGAGAATAATAACAACAGTAACAATAGCAGCACCAGCAACGATAAACGAGAGATGCCCTGTGTACGCTTCCACCCAATTATTAGCTAACAATGCATAATTATGATTAATTCCGCCCTTTAAATGCAGATTCTAAATAGCAATAACCGTTTATTTTATGTTTTCACATTATTTTGCTGCACGTCCTTTATGTCAATTATGTGTTTTCAGGCACATCTGATTGTGCTCTACTGTGGTTTCGATGGTTTGGTAATTGTACATTAAAAAAAAATAACAACACGTGTTTAGTATAAAAATTAATTACGTTAAGCATTCCTACTAATTTTGCCAGGCAAAAAAAATGGCATCCCACAAATTTTCAGCATAAAGCGGGTGGCCAGCCCACTTAGGAGCTTTATGATCTGTGGCTGGGTTTTGCAAGTGAGCTCTGCGAAGGCAGTTTTCTCAGTGCTGGAGCCAGAATGCAGTGGACGGCGGCATGCCCCTGCTCTGGTCCCTGTGTTCCCTTAAAATTCGTCTCTGGCCTCCATCTAATCAGCCGCTTCCCAATTACAATTAAAATAACAGCGCTGAAAATATCATTTTGAAATGTCGCTGAAATCCAAATTGACAGAGCCTCTGCCAGCAAGCTGGACGGTCAGGGCTGTAGCTTCCTTCTTTTGGTTTGCTCCTGTTGATAAGAGGGTGATCCCTGCTAATAACGAAGAAAAACATTAGATATGCTGTAAAAAAAAAATCTACCCAGAAAATCCTTAGGACCAGGGGAAGGGGGGCGTTAGTGGAGGGAAGAAAAGAAAAGGAGGGGCAGAACCAGAAGGAACTGGATGAAAAAAGTCTGCTCAATATTGCAATCTTTCGGGAATATTTTCTTGTGAGGCATTAAAAATATCTGATTCTTAAAACAATTTTCTGCTTCTGTAACTCAAAATAGCGTTCCGTAAAGGGGAGGGGAGATGTAGCAATTAGTTGGCTTTATTTCTGAGGTCTTATTACTTTGATTCTTTTTGATTTAATCAGCCACGAACACAGCTACCAGCAGACGGTGACTTTTCCCTGAAATGTGCTTCCTGCCCAGAACAGTGGCTTGTGATTGTAGGTTAATGTTAATGAAACATGAAAAGGCAGACCCTTTTTCAGGAAAATTTGTTATTAACAAATAAAGGCTTGGTAACATTTAGAATCACACTAGAAATCACACCATGGAAGATACGGCCGGAGCAGACTCCGGAGCCAGCCCGCCGTGCTCAAGTGATAAATTTGTTTACATCATTTAAAAGTTCTAACTCAGTACAGACGAGGTGACGTCCTACTTTTCACATTCATGTTCAATTCACAAACATAAAGAGACTCTGAGCCATTAGGGAAGCTTTCATTTTGGCTGGGGAAGGATGAAATGATAGTGATAGTGGCTTTCATAGCAGAAAATAATTGTATACTTTTCTTCTTATTATTTTTGGCAAGGCACGCACATTTCGGCTTTCCGGTGTATTACATCATTACATTGTATAATGCATCATAATGATAGAGTGAATAGAGATGAAGAAATGCCAGCGTCTGCTGCAAGTTAAAAGAGAGAGACATTGCATGCATTTTCAGCTGGGGAGGCTGCTGTTCAGCGAAGTGTTCTCTGAGATGAAACAAAGCTGCCTTCCCACTTGGCATTCACATTAATTGTGGACTTGCCAACAGGCCAGTTTCATTGGTGTATAAATTAGTGGGGAATAATTCCACTTGTCTCAAAAACCAGAATATCTGAGGAATGCTTCCTGAGATGGTGACTTATTTGTTTTCCTGTGGTTTGCACCCAGCTCCCAGCAAGCCTCCAGGATCTGCTGAACACAAATAATGCCCTGTGTTTTGCCGTGGCATACCTGTGTGAGAGGTAATGGCTGTCCTAAGGACAGAGAGAAGTCTTCTTGTTTTTAGCAGCATATTTTTTAGATGTATTCAAATAAATCATTTCTCAAATCCTCATTATTGAAAAATGGAAATCCATTGACATCTCCTGAGAGGAAATTTGAACATGCTGATTGTTATTAATAATAATACTAGTAAATGCTGATTGAAAGTCGATCATAGTCTAAAAGCTGCCAATCAGGATGTGTCAGTGGGATGCTAAGATGACTGGTGACAAAGGAAAAAAAAATTTAGTCAGTTCATTTATTTGTTATATTTGTTTGCCATTGTCATGCAAAATAAATGCTTCTCAATGACTAAAATATATTGTTTTAATAATACAGATTTAGGTGAATCTATTTGATGCTGTCTCCTAAAAAGTCTTGTATTTCTTAGTTCTATAACAGACAGTTCTAGTGATGACAAATACATTGGTCCAGGGCTTTCGATGTGCCTCTAATCTTTTGCAGTTCAAATGAACTGAATCTTAAACATTTACTTTTGATTCCATAATTATGAGCATATTGTGTGCTTTGTATTGTGTTGGCACCAGAGATGTAATGGTGAACTGACTTGGATCCTCTCTTCTTGGAGCTAAGGGTCTAGACGACTTTACATCAGAACAGCTTGAAGATCCTGGCCATACCTGAGTTTGCACACTTGTATCAAATTATTCTAATAGTCACTTTTAGTTGGTCCAGTTGGCCTTGAACTTATTGGGAAAGGCTATGTTGGTCTTAATATTTATTCTGTCACCTTAGGCCTTAGAAGGAAAGAAAAAAAATGCATTAAGCCAATTAGAGACAAAGTGCATGGACATTTCCATTGTCACCTTTTTATTTGGGCATTAAGGAGACCCAGATTTTCTATCCTAGACAGCAGAATATTTTGGATTTTTACTAGTCATGCAGTGCAAAACTTAGATAACCCAATAAAAGAGGTGTATTTACTTATTGAGAAAATCCAGATTCCTTAGTTAGTAAGTGAGTTAGCGAGCTAGTTAATCAATCTGTTACTTGGCTGACTATGTTTAACCTGTACCCACACTCATTTCAGGTGCGAAGTGCTCTACAAGTTACAAAATAGTTTTGAACACAGTACCTTGTTTGCTTCACGGTGAAGATCATGGGCTTTGGAGTCACCTAGATGAATAGGTGTGGGTTCGAAGGGTGGCTCTGCCATATACTTACTAAGTGACCTTAAATTCTATCAGCTGCAGTTCCGTCCGTCTTTGCAAAATAAGGATAATGGCTCTTTCACAGGGTTGCTATGAGAGTCGATGAGATGAGGTAATTCATTAAACTAGCTGATAGGAAACAATAAACGGTAGCTATTACTTTTGTTGTTTTTTTAATAAATACTTTCTAATTCTTATTACAACTTTATGAAGCAGCCCACTAATGGTCCTGTGAAATCCTCCTGTTCATTTTCATCTCTATGTGGCTCTACAGTCAGACTCCCTCTCCTGGGATTCCGGGAAACTTCCCTCTTCTTCAGTTAGGTTTTTCCTATCCATTCCTTAGGGCTCAGTTATCGGTCTTTTCCCTGACTTTAGCACTTGAGTTCAATACGTTGCTCCACAAATATTTTTTTATCCTCACGGCATGCAGGTCACTGTGTTAAGTGCTGCAGATACAGTGGGGAGAGCGGGAGAGAGTACGGTCCCTGCCACCAGGGAGCTTATGTTCTGTCAGAGGAAGCAGCCTTTCAGCAAATATTGCAGATAGGCGTTTACTTCTGGTTGGATGAAGTGCTTACAAGGTGAAGTACAGGATGTTAAGAATCCCCCTGGGCATTGACATAGTCTGGGGTTGGAAAGATTTCCTTGAGGAAGGGGAATTGGGTTGAGATCTAAAAGATGATGAGGGTCAGGCAAGGTGGGGAGAGAATCTAGCATGTTTCTGCCTGCTTAAAGGCTTGAGGAGAATGCAGTCTGCCTTCTAGGGCCTTCTGACTTAGGGGAGTACCTTCCCTGACCACCCTAGTAAACAGTGCCCTGCTTTATCTTGGCAGCCCAGGAGGTCTTACTGCTGAAATTATTTATTTGACTTCTTTCCAAATATGCCTTGTTCATCCATTCATTCATTTGACAAACATTTAAAGAATAGCTAGGGAGATCCCAAGTATAGAAATGTCCATGCTTTACATGAGTTTATATAACCGACTATCTCTAAGGTATATTTTTATACCTCTAGAGCTGGTCTTGTTTACTGCACCGTAGTCCTGACTACAGGAGACATGTCTTTTATCACTTTCTGTCCCATTCAGTAACATGCATACAGTAGGCACCCAATAGATGTCAATGATCCCATGTGACCTCTGGGCTGATTGCTCATGTGGCTATTATCGGCCCCACTTTTTAAATCCCTGGCAACATCCTGTGATGTTGAATGTTTCTAGTCTAACAAAAAACATAATTAGGAAGGTAAATCTGCTGAAGCTGAAACAAATCATTTAATTCATTCCACAAGCCAAATGGAAAATGATTTTGAGATTATCCACCGTATTGGGTTATCTGCTTTACTGCTCCGTACCATTAGCTCAGGCAGTTGGGAATTGCTTGCAATTCACAGAGAAGCAGATTGTGTTTGGTTTGCGTTGGCCGTGTACCCTCCTCTGAAGTGGCTGCAAGTCCTCTCCAATTCAGCTAAGGCAGCCAGTCAGGGCGGCCAATAAGCCAAGTAGGTTTCTCCCATGTTGGTGCTTCTGTGTAGAGTGCTTGGGTGCACACATGCATGTGTGTCTTCCTGCACTCCAGCTCCCCATCAACAGAAGTTGGTACCTGGTAGGCATTTAGTCATCTGAGTTTCTGGATAACATGTGGCTTCCTGTTAACCTTTCATTTTAGGGGTAAAAGTGACCAGATACTGTCTTATCCAGAGTCATTTTTCTTTTACAAGAGGTGGATGCTGCCTCTGTTTCTAAGAGGTTTTGGAAAGGCATCCTGACCATGTCGAAGCTCCCTAGCCCTTGGGAGAGGTTGGAGTGCTGAGCATTTTAGCAGATAAATCCATTCATTGGCTTAAACATAGTTCACACTGTTCTGAGGTCTCTTCCTGCTTCTCTGCCTTTTGAAAGCCACCAGTCTAATATGGCAGAGTAGGCTAGCACCATCATGAGACACTTATCTCAAACTTAGAGGAAACCTATCCTTAGACCAACTTGTTTATTCAAGGACAACATTGAAAGAGAACAGCTGATTAAAGTTGTGCTGTGGAAGGTACAGTTTTAGGTGTACACTTCTAAGGTGACTGATGCCCAATGCTGCAGTTTTAAAGAGGGTTCAAATGTCTCTTTGCAAATCCTGGGAGTGAGCCCTGCAATTGATTGACAGCAAAGAAGATAGGGACCTCATAGATGTAAAGAAGCAGATAGATAATTATCAGATACAGAAAGCACTGGTTTTCTTTGTGGACTTGCTCCCTTGCTCCCTGGGTGGCTAGGGAGTTACTCAGATAGGCTTAGGAGTTTTTCTTCATCACCTTTGTTCATTGAATCTGGGGCCCTTCCCATACTTTGGAGCTGTGAAGAGTGGCAGTGACACTGGTGCTTTGCAGACCAGGATGCTCCTATACGCCAATATGGGCCATTCTGGCAAGGCTCCTGTGAGGCCAAGAGAGGCAGACCCAGGCATTGGCAGGTGTCATGCTTTATTAGGAAGGCTGCTTATACGTTTGGCTCCATGTCCTCATAATGTAGGAAGGTTGAAGTCTTGGGGGAAATAAGTTAATAAAAAGAAAACACCTGACCTAAAGCAGTTTACTTAACTAGATTAGGCAATTTGTTAATATCACACTACAAACGATGCTTTTTTAATGCTAACCCAGTTAGAATAAAGACAACAGAGAGTGTCTCATAAAAAGTATCATAATTTTGTGTCAAAAATATTGTCATGTAAATGGCGGATGGTTCCTTCTACATTAGCATAAGAAAGGCCGTAGACCTGTAAATCTAGCATGATGGTAAGGTGACACTCCATGATGCAGACTTTCGCCTAGACTATTTGCTTAGGGAGAATTCCCAAGCTACTGAAATAGAGGCAAGATCTTAAATCTCTAACTGCACAAAAGAACACTAGCTGCTATGAAGTGTGATAGCAGTTCACTCTGCATCTCCCTCCTAAGTGTGTGCTCGTTCCCTCTGCTTCTACCTGCAAGTTGGCTAAAAAGATCAACTGGGGCATGGTTCGTACGTGACAGCCAGTATGAAGCCAGGACTCTGGCCACAAGGAACTGAATTCTGCCAACTACCGTGTGAGCTTGGAAGAGGACCCTGAGCCCCTGAAAGGAACATGGCCCCAACCAGCACTGATTGCAGCCTTGTGAGCCCCTGAGTAGAGAGCCTGGCTAAGCCGTGTCCAGACCCCCCAACTTATGAAATCCTGAGATAATTAATGTGTGCCATTTTAGGTTACTGAATTGTGGTGATTTGTTACACAGCAATAGAAATCCAATACAATTATTCTCTTCATAAAATATTCCATTATAAAACTTTCAGATAGCAAAGTCACTGGATACTCTTATAGGAGTCTATGTTGTTGACACACAACTTCTGGAATGTAAGCATTACAATATAGAGTGAGGTACGCCTCTATTCTTGTTGCCACCCACTGCTTCCGCCTCCAAGGAGGAGCCCCATCACTGCACCTGTGAAACACTCGCCTGTCCCAAGGTGCCCCTGCTGTTGTCCAAGTAGGGGTCATTAGTTCTGAGGGCCTAGGGGGAGGTGCTGATGGTGACAAGTCTCTTTCCCCTAGTAATGGTCCTAACCCTCCTGGAATGGCCCCCAAAGCCCTGTATTGAGAATCCACAAGGTGATCCAGGCAGACTTTCATGCCTGTCCTTTTCTGTTTTGCCCCAGGGAAAATCTGGCCAACTATATATTCATTGATATTTTCCCCATTATTTATTACCTAGACAGAATAGCATGATTAATTATTGATCATAGACTAGTAACTGATTAAAGTGTGGTTCTGATCAGCAGTCAAAAGTCATTTGTTTCCAGCATTTGTAGTTCCTGCATAGAAAGTGGCAAAACAATACTCTCCTTTCAGTGCATAAAATATGACACCTGTAGGCAGACTGTAGCTATAAGCCAGCAACAGAGCCCTTCAACTATGCTTTGTCTTAATAAATGGGAAATAATGATTTGCCAAAAGAGAGAAACTGTTGGGAAGATTTACACATAGAGAATGTGATGTGAAGATAATAGGAGGATTCTAATTGGAATTGTTTCTCATGGTCTAAATGCTTTGCTGAAGAGAAACTCACTAGGAATAGCTCTTTACCATCTGGGAAGCATATCAAATATTGTCTCATTCTTACTTTGTTTCTGGGCTCATTCTACCTCTTTACCTCTTCAATCTCTCCTTCTCTCCCTTCCTTTCCTTTTCCCTCCCTCTTTCTCTCCCTCTCTCCCTTCTGTACGTTTTTCATCAGGATGTGGCAGACCATAGCCTGAGGGTCAAATCTAGCCCACCACCTTTTGTTTTGTAAATAAAGGTGTGGAGCACAACCAGGCTCCCTCATTTTCAGACTGTCTATATAGGTGCTTTTGCACTGGAATAGCAGCTGCACAGTGACACAGAGACCACATTGTCTACAAAGCCTAAAATGTTTACTGTCTGGCCCTTGACAGAAGAAAGTATGCTGACCCTTATGCTGTGTGCCAAGCACTGGGGACATGGTCACAAGTAAGACACTGTCCCTTCCTTCAGTGACTTCAGAATTATTGTCAGAATCTGATTATACCATGTTGTAGAGGGGAGGATGAGGGGCATCTGGATGAATTACTGTGGGAACCAGGGTACAAGCATTATGTTTTTATGAAGTAGGGTAGAGGATGGCGTCTCACTGAGGTAATATTTGAGTGGGGAGTTTCCTAGCTGTCTAAAAGTGGAGGAAAAGGATCAGGACTTGAATCCTGTCTCTCAGTGTCTTATTTTAGCCCCCACAAAATACCCAATCCAAAGTTACAGTTTCTTCTTTGGAGGACACACTATTTTTTCTGGCCAGTTATTACTAAGTTATTGCTCAGTCTTCTGCTTAGAAACGTTTCCAGACATGGGCGGCTTTGTGGAATCTGATTTTTCTCTTGGATGTTGGAACCTCCTGCATTGGTGAAGCATCGAGCTCCCGACAGCCGGGTGTAGCAGGAGAGCTTGATTGACCAAACTGTCTCGGACCTCCAGGGCTGCTTACAGACCCTACTGCTTTTGTCTTGAAAAAAATACAAGAACATGTCTCTGTTGCTCTGATAATTGCAAATAGAGTTAGTTGGCACCAAATGAAGAGGAGACTCTTACAAGCTCACAGACAGAAGTAATCTTAGGGTTTCCAGCAGTATTTGCTATTAGAGAGAGGTATCCCTGAAGTTTTGGCTCTCCCTACTGCCCCTCTTGGGAAGCTAAGTTCATTCCAGAAGCAAACATATTATGATTTTTTCTTCTCTCTTCTAAAAAAGTGTTCAAAGTCAGAGTGGGTAGTTCATTTCAAGAACCTAGTTACAGTCCATGTAGGATAATTTCCAGGTCAGGAAAAGACAGAAAACCCAATGACAAAATTAAAGTAAAGACCAGAAGCCAAGTTTGGATTTATGCATTCTGTTTTCATCAGAGCAGAAAGTAGAACTGGTACCAGTTTGCTTTCTAGAAAAAAAAAAAAAAAAAGGAAATAGTAGAAGAATGTTAGAAATCATTTGAAAATGAGTGTTTTAAAAAATTGGGCAGCAAACCTTTGCCAGAAATGAAAATAAAATCTACAAAATAGGTGAAACCATCAGATGTAATCTTCCAGTTATTAAGATATCAATTCTTGTGTGAGAGGATTTTAATCCAAAATTTCCAAGGCAAAAGAAACTTCCCTTTATTGAATGTGGAATGAATGACAGTTAAGTGACCTGGCTCATTCTGGCTTTTAGGCTTATCTCTAAGACTCTGGAATCTCCTCCCTGGAGATGTTAGGTCCTCTAATCCAGAAACTCTAGATTCTTCTAGCATAACTAGGAAAGGTAATGTTGTCAGGTTATGAGCCTAGAAATTGAGCCAGCCAAAGTTGTGCTTGAATCCCTCTTCTCAATTCTTTAGCCTGTGGCCTTGTCAAGTCACCTAACTTCTCTACACCCTGGTTTCCCCATCTGTAAAATGGGGATAGTAATAGTGATGTCAAGTTTTCATGAAGTTCTATATATATATAGCAGTTAGTACCATGCCCGATACATAGCGGGTGATGAATAACCCTTAACTATTTTCATTTTTAGTTTAATGTTACAGTAATTTGATTTCCTAGAAGATTTGAGGATATTAGAGGATGACTTGGACTTCCAAGTCCACACTTTTGCCTACACACATTTCGAATGTGCTCACCAAGTCAATTAAAATCAGAATGGTACTTACTGAGCAATTTATGAGCACACATTTCTGAATGTCTGTTTGAAGAACAGGCAACAGAGAAGACAATAGAATCTTTAGGAGGCAAGTCTATCTATTCAACATCCATTTAATATGCATTATATGTTAGACACTGGGCAATGGCTTGGGAGACAAAGATAAATAAATACTGTTCTTGGCTCAAGATTTTATAGTCTAGTTGCTCGGTGGACACATTAGGAGAAGATTATAATTCTGTGTGTAAAGTGCCATCATGGAGTCTGTGGGATTCGGATGCAGCAAGGGGACAAGAACGGCCCCAGAGAAGAAGCTTTTGAGCTGAAATTGAAAGGAGCAGGTGTTTTTCGAGCAGGCAGGTGAGAGGAGGACGTGCCAGGAAGAAGGAGCCATTGCAGAGACACTGTAGTAGTTCAACACTGCTGGAGCATAAAGCGTATGTAGGAGATAGTGGAGGAAGATGCAGCTGAAATGGTTGGCTGAGCCCTGTATGCCCCCAAAAGGCATTCTGTTTTATTCCTGTAGGTGATAGGAGCCAGGGAGAAATTTTGAGCAGATGAGTCACATGATCCAATATGCTTGTTAGAAGGTTAATCTGGTTGGCAATGTGTAGGACTAACTGGAGGCAGGGAGTCAGGGAGATAGATGGGTTAGGATGTATTCAGAATACCCAGGCAGGAGACAATGATGTTTTGACCCAGGGTTGTGTCAGTGAAGAAGAAGAGGAGGAGAGGCACATGAGTGATGCTGAGGAGGTAGGAACTGACACCTATTGATTATTATTTGAGTGAAGTCTGGTTTAGGTGTGCAGATCAGAAATTCGTTGTATGTGTCTGAGCTTTCCTATGATCTGAAGTGGGATCTAGACCACAGTATGGACTCTTGCTGGCTTTGTCTGGGAAACCAGTGTCGACCTGCTCATATTGGCTCCTTAAAACTCTAACTATGATCAGAGATTCAGTCCTCCAAGGTCAGTTCTTGTTGATATGTGGTTGTATATGTTACAGTGGGTCAGCCTAAGTCAAGGTTGAGTGCCCACAGTCTATGGATCTTAGTTTATCATCAAAAAGAAATAGCTTATTGACAAAAAAGGATAATTCACCCTTCCCTACAGATTCTAGCTTCTTACAAACTCTAAATGAAAGCTTTAATCTCTCAGACTATTCACCATCTACCCATTCATTTTGCCATACATACATCTGTCCGTCCATCATTGATTGTCTTTGACTAGCCACAAAAACTACCTGTGAGTTTTAACAGGTGTTATGAATCAGTTTACCAACCATTACCATACTGAGAGATTCAGGAAAATTAAAGATGCAGATTTGGAAACACCTTTTGTTAGACCTAAAATCCACCAAGCTTGTTTGTTTGCTTGCTCTCATAATGGAAATCTATTGTTTATTAATACCCAGTTTGCAATTTTGTAAATGCGACATAAGCATCTTGAGCATATAAGATTTTGTGTGTGTGTGTGTGTGTGTGTGTGTGTGTGTGTGTGTGAATAAAATGTTTCTTTTTAAAAGTGTACTTGCTAATGAAGTAATTAGTAGGGACATACTTTTTGGTATGTGTATATGTGTGTAAATACGTATATGTATATATATGTATATTATATCCAATCTGATTCTTAATGTATGCTAATCTCCATAGCACATGTAATATAAAAAGAAAATTTGGTAATACTTTAAATGTCCTATCATTGTGAATTCATTTTATATTCATTGTAATAGCATTGATCAAAATGAATTCATTTGGTATTCATGTAGATGTCACATGTACTTCCATAGGTGTTTCATTGTAAATTAGCATTTCTCAGAGGACACTTAAAATAAGTGTTACTGAAAGTCCTCATTACACATATTGCCGAGATTAGTACATTAAGGATCATGTACTTACATAGTACTAATGCATTTCTGCCACTTAAAATACTACATTACCCATTTCTGATATCTAGCAAATATCTAAGGCAATTTTGAGAATTATGACATCCTAAAGGAAGTGGTACTTTTATGATTAAGCGAATTGCCTATATTTTGCTCTGATTTTTTAAAAAGCTAAAGTTCTATTAGATACAAAAAAGAGGATTAAAAATGAAATTTATACAGTGGCAACAGTGGTTGTCAACTGACTTGATCTAGTCAGGCACCCCCCCCAAAAAATAGAACCTTATCTAATTTTATTTTTGACCAATCAGCATGTTAAAAACATCAAGTGAAGTAAAGAATTGGAGGTTCAGACATAGATTTGCCAAGAAAACAGTGAATTCCTGGATGTACCATTTTTGAGCTTGACTTAGAAGAACAAGCAAACACAAGCAAATGAAAGATTATCCATCTTTGCAATGTATGCTATCCTTGTAACTTACCCACTGCTATTTGGGCCAGACTTTTTGTTGTGCTCATCACGGATGTTGGGAGGAAATAGTGGTGGCTCACTTGGGTGGCAGTTCGCTGAAGGGGAATTCATAAGTCAGTCAAGAGTGTTGTTGGCTCTTCCAACTTCCTGAGTATTCTGACAGAGAAAGAGAAAAGGTTCTAGTGATTGACATGCTGGTGGCAACAGTCTTGCAGATCAACCAGGTAACGCTTTGGGGTTTATCAGTATAACCAAGTGATGGTTGGGAGGTCTGTCTTAGAGTCACACTTCAGAAAGATATCAAATATGCTTTAAAGAACAGAGCTTCCCAAGTCACTGTTGGTGGGAATGCAAAATGATACAGCCACTGTGGAAAACAGCATGGAGGTGCCTCAAAAAATTAAAAATAGAATTACCGTATGTCCAACAATCCCACTTCTGGGTATTGATCCAAAAGAATTGCAATCAGGATCTCAAAGAGATATTAGCATTCCATTCCCATGTTCCTTGAAGCTCTAATCACAATACCCAAGATGTGGAAACAACCTAAATGTCCACTGATGGATGAATAGATTAAAAAATGGGGTACATACATATAATGGAACATCGTTCAGTCTCAAGAAAGGAAATTCTGCAATATTTGATAACATGGGTGAATATTGAAGACATTATACTAAGTGAAATAAACCAGTCACAGAGGACAAATATTGCATAATTCCACTTACAGGAGGCATACAAAATTGTCAAATTCATAGAATCAAAGAAAGGAATGGGAGTGCCAGGGGCTGGAGAAGGGGGAATTTGGAAGTTGCCAGTCAAGGAACAATGTTTCAGTTACTCAAGATAAGCTTTAGGGATCTGCTGTACAACATTACTACCTATAGTTAATACAGTGTTGTACCCACTAAACTTGTTAAGAAGGTAGAGCTCATGTAAAGTGTTCCTACCATGATAAAACGGGGAAAAAAATAGTTTCCAAATAAAAAGTGTGTACTACAGGGATTTAGGGTCACACAAGGGAAAGCCCTTCCAGGATGCCCCTCAACTGTTGGAGGGAAGTTTTTTTTACTGTTTGGATTCATTGTTTTTATCCTCCTCTCTGCGTGAACTGACCATCTGTTTGCTGTCTATACCTGGTACCACATTTAAGGGCTGTCCCTGAGATGGACTTCCTCCCTCAGCTGCCCCGTCAGGAGACAGCACCTTATTTGGTGCTGACTCAGTGGGAGCCAATTTTCCAGCGGGCTACCAACTCACACCTGCAGAATTTGCCGGCACATCCGTTTTGCAAACACACAAAATGGGTAATTGGACACACAAATGCCTATTTGCATTGCAATTTGGCATTTGTATACACAGTGATGGATTTTTTTCATGTGCAAATGTGGGGGATACAAGTGCAGAATGGATGTCCTCAAGAAGGAGGGGTTCCTTTAAAAACATATATATCTTTTCAGAAACCTGCTAGAAATTTGAGTGCGAGGAAAATAGGTATGTTTATGAATGTACTTTATCTTTTCCCCATTCAGAGAAATTCCTCATAGAGCACAGTTCATTGGGTACTTTTTGAAGAAGGGCTACTTTTTCCCAAATAGGCAGAGGGACATCCAGGGTTTTCTTACCCTAATAAAGGCTTTATCTAAAGTATTATGGAATCAGCTAATAAATGTTAATACTGTAATGAAATGTAAAGAGTTCTTACGTTTTTAGAGTTTTTGGCATTTTATAACTGGTTTTAAGGTGCACTGTTCCGTCTAGTATTAATGTTACACACTCAAACCCACGGAAACATTTGGAACCATAGATTTTTGTAACTAATCGGAATGGCACAGAAAAAAATAATGATGGCCTGTGTACAAGGGATGGCTGCAGAGTGCTGAGGTGCTCCATGTGTTCCAGCTCATTCTCAGGCTTCGTTGTCACTTCTGTCTTCCCTTGTCCATTTAAGCTGCAGTGTTTCTCACTCAAATCTCATCATGTCCAGAGGGGATCAGCAAAGGAAGCTAAGAGCACCCATCTAAGGGGTCCTAGACTATGGCCCAGGACCACGCCCCTCTTGCCGGTCACTGACTTGTACGTGCCTCTTGTCCCTCTGACCCCTGGTTCCATATCAGAGCCCATATCTTCCTCTGATCCCTTCTGCTACTGGCAACTTGCCGGACCTCACCTTGGCTCTTCTGGACTCTGGCTTTCCTGTTCATTTGTGGCTCCACTTCCATCCTTGGTTTTGGTGGTTCCTGAGAGGCTCTGTGGAATCTGCTTCCAGGACAGCCTGACCTGTGGCCAAGAGATGGTTCAGACTCAAGCTTCTGCCTGAACAACTATGGGTATTGATCAAGACTCTGTCCCTGGCTCTCCACTTCTTCTTCTGAGCATTCTTACTTTTTCTGAGCTCGGGCACACTTGTAACTTCCATTGTCACCTGCAGTCTGATCTATATCACCAACCTATGTTTGTCCCAGTTTGTTGTGCTGTTATTGTCGCTAATTTAACATGCCTGCAGCCGGATCTGGTTTTCTCTTCTTAGTTTCCTCCTCCTAGCATCTGACTTGCTGTCCCAGTTTTCTCTCCTCTCCCAGCCTTTTCATCCTCATTTGTGCCTTTCTTTTCTACTCTCATCCCAAGGGCCAGCAAGTCTTGTTGAGACTCCTTTTGAAATATCTTCCAGGTCCTAAACCTTTCTCTTTACTACAGCCACCACCATCTGATCCCTTTATGACTGGATGGTGGTACTTATTGTCTGAGATGTCTCTTTGCTTGATTATTGTTTCATTAAAGCCGTGCCTGCTATGGCATTCATCCAGTTATGAGCTACAGAGATTGCATATTGTCAGATCAAGTTCCAGTTACCCATCATGGCCTTCAAGGCACATAGTCAACATTATTTCCTACAGCAATAGTGGGAAATTCCTGAACAGATATTCTCACTCCAGACTTTTCTCTCCATTTGCCTCCATATGCCTCTCTCCTACCTGCCTCTACCTTTTTCCTTGTGGATTTCCCAACCTGGAATGTCCCCCCCATATTTATCTAAACCCCCAAAACAATTCTTGGGGTCCCTACCGACCTTAGCTCTATTAACAAAACTGCTTTAAATTATCCTAGCCCAAGATAAGTTTTGCCGACTCTGAATCACAGCATTGGGAGCCTTACACCAGTGGCTCTACGTGGATCAGGGATCTTCTTAAATTCTTTTTTCAGGTCTTGCACTAGACTGGACTTGCACTAGACCTTTCAGCTCCTTAAAGATGGTCATTATGCTTTACAATTTTATGTCCTCTGCAGTACTTAGCAGAGTGCTAATCGTATGGAAAATACTTGCTTAATACTTCTTGACTTGCCTTCACATCTCAGAGAGCTGGAAGTTAATAGAAGGTTGAAGAGTTAGTTGCAGGGGAGAGTCAGTGAAGCTCCATTAAATCTTCTCTATTTACAATGCTGCCAGCACACCACGTTATTATTATTGTTTTATATTTAAACTCCAGTTCCTCCCCTTTCCTCCTCCTCCAGAGTAACAAGGGCCTAATAGGTTTCATGTGGAAGCCCCTATGTTTATTAAAGACAAGTGTAATATTTTGTAGACCAAATGTCCCTATCATAAATGCTAACAGAGAAAAATATTAGGACTCATTTATTTATGAACCTGTTAATAATGAGGTGCAGTTATGAAAAAAAAAAAAAAAAAGTCTTCCTCAGCAAAAGATCCTGAACAAATAATGCACACTGGGGGAAAAGAAGCTAGTTAGCCTTCTTGACTTAGATAAAGCTATAGAGAAATGACAAGTGCCAGTAATTAGCACAGCCTTTTCAACAAGATAACCCTATACATCTTTGTCTATTTCAATCACCAAAGACTCTGATTCAGTGTAAAATTAAACCTTGGATGCCATCAATTTCTGTTAACCTCTTTATATTGTTCTGTGTTCATGCCTATGTGATAGATTTTGTCGTTTTATTAAATGGTGACATCTCTTCAGACACGTGACCTAAAAATCTGTTTGCTCCTTAGAAAAGTATTCTTAATCATTTCCTGGTATGTTTCACCACCGGGGACTAGATTTATTCCTACATTCCTTTGGTGAACTCCTCATCTCTAAAAACTTGACACATCTGTTTGTTTGAGCTACCCTGCATTTGGCTGTGCACCCCTAACTTGCCCTTCCCCAGATAATCTAGTTAGAATACTAGTCAAGGTCTAGAGACTGGCTGAGGCTGTTTATTATATTCACATTTCTATTAAGAAGACTCTAGTTTGAAGCGTCTTCTCCCACCGTGTTTATTTCCTTCTTCCCACTCAGTGCCACCCTCCAGCTTCTATTACCCACAGTGTCAACAGTTAGTTTTAATCTGGGCTGTTTTGAAATTTTCCTGCTTAATATCCTTTGCTGCCAATAGGTTTTTATTAATTTATTCACTTATTATTGCAAGATATAGTAATAAAAGTTATTATCCAAGTTGGGAATAATTGGAAATTTTAAGAAATCACAGTTTAACTTCAGGGTCCAGGTTTATCTACAGTAGGTTTTATGCAGATTCATGGTGAAGCCAGTAGAAGCAATGCTCTTGATGTATTTCAAGCTGTCCTGCCAGGCACTGGCCCAGGTGGGTGCGTTGTTCATGTATCAACTCCGTGTCCAGCGCACAGAGGAACATCACTTAGTAAGAAAGTACACAGAGCTGTTTCCATCCTAACATGCTCTCAGTTCCCTACTCTCCTTTGTTAACTTCCTTCCAAATTTTATTTCATTAAAATGTTTCCTACCATTTAATTTTGCCCAAGTCTGCATTCCCTCTTGTCCTCTTGCTAGGAACCTCACTTTCCTGCATGAATAACATTTTTATTTTAATGTGCTTTCCCCATCTTTTCTTAACTATGTTGTGAAATTTTTAAAAATTTATTCCCATTCAGGAGACAATATGACGTGCTTAGTCCCTCATGGTGAAGAAGGTGCCAAAATTCAGCTTCTGTAAACTTCTTTTCACTTTGAGCCTTGATTGCAATGGATCCTTGGGAAATATTATCAGCTATCATTTAAATATGTATTTACACAATATTTTAAGACACACATTATCTAGCTAGTAGAGCAAACAGCTCACAACAAATAAATGGAATAAAGCACATTTAGATGTTGTTTTGAAGCACAGGTTGCTTTGTGATAAATGTTTTGAAGAGAGCCTTTGAGAGAGATGCTATTTATCAGGGGGACACTTGTTGCTGAAATTGTTTTCATGACTTGTGGCTTTGCCCTTTGGGTTAGATAGAAAGGATCATTGAGTAAAAGTTACTATAGTCTTTGAATTTGTGAAATTTTTGGTAGTTAAAGAAAGAGGTAGTGATGGAGGGGAAAGAAAGGCAGAAAGGAAATTAGAAATTAGGCAAGAAGAAAAGAAGATTAAGAGGAAAGAACAAAGAAAACCCACCTAGGCAGCTATTCTGAGCTAAAAAGAGGTACAGATCTCCATGGGAAACGCACACAAAAGTGTGCTCTTTGCTGTGAGTGACTATGACTGGGGATATCTGGATTGTTAGCCAGCCTCCTGAAAACCAAGTCAACCAAAATCATGAGAGGAAACCTCAAGTCAGCATGAATTCTGTTTGAGAGCTTTATCAAACCACAACAACACAACAGCACAAAAGGAGTAGTTTTTTAGAGGGAGCTTCTGTTTAGCTTGCATCCCTAGATATTGAAAAGTTTACAGAATGCAATGCTCCAAGTCATATTCAAGTTTTCCTTTGCCCAGTTGCTGTTACTTTTTCTGTCTCGTGTCTGAAATGTCCAGTCCTGGGCAGGACCTCTGTGATGTGACTGCCATTTCTGCCCAGCCCTCCTGCATTTACTTTCTCCCCACTTTTCTCTTCTACAGCCTGAGCCCTAACTTTCTTTTCCAGACACTTCCCAGCTTTTCAGGTACGCTGTAAGTGTCCCTTTCCTATTTAAAAAAAAAAGAAGAAGAAGAAAAAGGAAGGAAAAAGAAAAAAAAGCTCATGTGGTTTAATTTTCATTATTTTTAGGTGTTAAGTTTTAGATTAGCACACTATGTCTTAAACCACTGTATTAGAATGCTGCTTGACTCACTTCCAAATTGAAGACCTTTTAAAAAAATTGAAGCAGTCCAATAATTTTAAATCACTCCACACTGTGCATTGCAATTTAAAATTATTGGAGTGCTTCAAATTTTTATAAGCCCTTGAATTTGGAAGTGATCAAGGTTCTAGGCATACTCAGTGTAGAGCAATTTAAAATTATAAGAGCTGTCAAATTTTTATATAAGCACTTCAGTTAGAAAAGGGATTTGGGTTCTGGGCATGTGCAGAGAAGAGCCATTTAAATTATTAAAAGTACTTCAATTTTTTTTTCCTCAAGCACCTGATTTTGGAAGAGTTTTGGTTTGTGCAGTCTAAAGTGACAACTTCCTTTGAGAGAGTCTTTGTAAAGAGACATTCAATCTTTCAAATAGGGCCAGCACTGTGGGGATATGAAGTAGGCAGCCAGCTTTCTGGGGTGATCTGGAAGACCCAGGAGAGTGTGTTACCCCCAAATATCTCCTCGTTGGCATGGCATCTCATTGTGATTACAGTTCTGCTTTGGGTAAAGGTATTTGCAGAAGCTTCTGTAAAAATCCTAATTTCTCAGGTTGATGAGATTAATGTATCAGCCAAGAGCATGGCCCTGGGGAACTAAAGACTCACAAACATTCTGTTTGTGGGGAGGGGAGAGGTCTCTAACACAAGCCCCCTCCCCCGGGGGTGACAGGTATGGGCCTGGCCGTACAGCACGGGTGCTCCTGGTTGCTAAGGCTGTGGCTGAGAACATTCCGGGTGGCCTCAGTCTAGGAAGTAAGAGCATAACTCTCACTTTGTGTGTCAAGAGTTTACTGAGCGTTGATCCCCTCCCCCATTGAAACTAATCATTAAAAGGTGGATTCTCTGATACTTCTAATGTTCATTTGCATTATGGCTTGCCCAGGACATCAATTTTCTCTTTTCTGAGAAGTGAAATATTATTCATCTGAAACATTTTAAGGGGAAAATTGAAAGGAAGACAGGATCAATAGGTTCAGCTTTAAGGTTGATTCTCCTTATTTCATCTTTTGGTTGAGAGTTTCAATGATGTGAAAGAAAAAGGAAGGGGACAAACCTAACAAAATGAAAATAATGTTTCCCTTTCAAAGGTTTATTTACAACAAAGGGAAAGGGAAGATAAATGATGTAAAATTTAGGCACTTTACAATTGTAATTTGTATTAATTTCTCACCTCAGCAAGACTTAGGTGACCGTTTCAAATATTTACCTTTACAACAAATATGACAGTCATGTTGCCATATGTGACTGTGCCATTTGGAAAATGTTTGTGGGTCCTTGGATTTCTTAAAGGGAGAATGGCTTTAAATTGGGAAACATGAACATGAAAAAACGATTCATTCCTCTGAACATCTTCAGAGGGATGTTGATTCTTTGAAAGGTGAAACCCTCATTGTTGTGGGGTGTAAAGCATTCAATTTATCCAATGTCTCTGTCAAGGCATGAAGTGACTCTTCCTGGAGGGCTCCACGGGTTTATCATTTTCTCTCTGAGGCACACAGAGCCAAGGCAGTGGTCCAGCAGGTACCCTGACTTCCCACAGAACCCCTCCGTCTGGGCCTCCTTCTCCTTGTCTGCAAGTGGTAGGGACCTCCTCTTACCTTTCCCTTGGAGCCGCAGGGCACTGAACTAGTGTTTGGAAAATGGAAACCACTTAACTTGCTGAACTGTTTGTGCTTCCTTAAAGAGTAAGGAGAGGTTAGTTGATGTCCATGTCTTTGTTAAAAGTCAGCAATCTCCTCGAGGGCCGAGCAGGCTTGATTCAGAGATCAGCAGGCTCTCCTATGTCCAGACCGTGGCAAGGGCCATGGTTGGGGCTCACCAATCTTTGTCCCTCAGAGAATCGCAGGAGACAGTGTTTCAGAGTCAGCAATGCAAGGACAACTTCTTGTGTCTTTCAGGCCAGATAAGTTTGAAGTTAAAATGTCATTCCATCACATTAATCCAAAAGTTAACACATTAATAGATATATTAATTAATTAAATCACCATCTGTTTATTGAATATGAGCCATTGTGTTAGATGCTAAATGATACAGAGATAAATGAGAAATAATCATTCTCAAGGAACAGCAATAGAAAGTCATGTGCACAAGTGGCTAGAGTATATCACATTTTATTATGTGTTCTTATAATGCATTATAAAATGATAAAATACATAATACAAATTCTATGTAAATATTACTTTTTATGTTGGACTTGACTCATTGTAGTATTCCCACTAGGAGCAAAACTGTTACATGTTTACTTGATAAATAAATACTAATTAAATGTGAAATGTAGAAGGAATACAAGCCAAGGACTTTAGCAGGACTTTTCAAAGTTGGGCAACATGAAAATAACCTGGAGGGCTCTTAACAAATGCTGACACCTCAGTGCTTCATTCCCAGGGTTTTTGAATTAATTAGGACAAAAAGTGCCCCAGCTTTGAGAAGCGCCTCCTAGGGGCCCTCAGAGGGGAGAGCAGTGAGCTGTATGTGGGGAGTGAGCAGAAGCTGTTCCAGAGGAGGGAATGTTGGAGCCTGAAGGATGGGTGGGAGTTAGACAGGGTTTGATAGAGGCCAGGTGTGGAGAAATTGACATTCTCAGGAGAGGGAACACCAAAGGCAAGGACAGAGGCAGGGACGTGCTGAGTACGTTCTGCGAGAGTCAGAGCTGGGAGTGACCCCACCGACTGCTGGGCTGAAACAGTGGGTTAGGGTCAGATTGTGGAGGAACTAGTATGCGTATGTGTCTCCAAGAAGTTTGAATTCATTCTTCACAAGCTGGGGAATCAGAGGAGGTTTGGAAGCCAACAAGTGGCATGATCAGCCCTTTGTTTTGGGAAGATGTGGATGCATTGAGGAGAATGAACCAGGGATGGGGAAAACTGGAGCAGAGGAAACCAGTTAGGAAGCTGTGGCTTCCAGTAGGCTAGGTGAGGAAGGAGGCAAATCTATACTAGACCAGTTTGGACAATAGTGTAGAGAAGAGAGTGGATTTGGGAGACATTTTTGAGACTGACTTCAGTAGATTTGTTGGATGATTGTGTATTGAGGTTGTAGACCAGGGTGCAGTCAGTGAACATCCAGAGGGAATACAGAAGGAGCAGCAGATTCTGAAAGAGAGAATGGTGCAGGTGGGGCAACCATATAGACAGGTCTAAGGGACCCTTGGTAATACTGGGTCAGAGCTCAGGGGCACGACTCAGCCTAATAGGCAGAGGTCACCACCCAGAAACCCCCCCCCCCACATCATTTAGGCTTTTGTTTTGGTTTTCCTTTTATCCACGTCACTTGAAATGAGCACACCTTCTCTTTTACAGCATGCATCAAATGCTGTGCTCTATTTTTGGTCACTAGACCTGCTGTTTTACTCGGGGCTTCTAGAAGAAGGCCATTTGCAGCTCTTACACCTTTCTCAAAAATGAAAGTTTTGAATAAAAGCCAGTCATAGAATTAAGTCAGGGCAAAGTGGTGTCAGGGGTGAAATTCAAAAGACAATACGTAATAATTGGTTTTAAAACAGGAGCCAGATGAATCGTAAGGTCAGACGTATGAAAAGGAAAAGCTTTCTCAAGAAGACTTTGGGGCTAAGGCTGTAAGGGGCTATGGAAAACAAAGTGGCAGCAACAGTGGTGAACCTCCAAGGGAGACCTGCTCACTGTTTCCAACGTGTCTGAAAATACTCGGTGGGAAGAAAGATCTGTCTCCCCACTGACTGCGTGTAGCCTCCCCAGAAAGCTATTTCCACTACGTCCATAGTCATTGCTTTGTTTCCTCCAAAGAAGTCATGGGTCAGGAAAAAGGAAGACGGAACATCAGTGTGTTTGCTGGAAACCGTTAGTCCCTGAGGGAAGCAGCCTTAGGACCCAAGTGTGGGCTCTGGAGAGAGGCACAGGTTTTTAAAGCTGAGAAGGAGATGAGATGTTGCCTAACACCCCAGCTTCACAGGATCAGTGGACTAAGTAGCAGTGGGGTCAGCAGTAGAGCCCAGACCTCCTGGCTTCCAGGCTGGAGCTGGCCCACCTCATCACTGCCCCACAGGTACGTCCCCTGTGACCGCCTGTGTGAGTGATCGCAGGGGGCGGAGTAAGAGAAATCCCATCCTGTCAGATGTCTTTTTTGTTCTTTTACCCTTTTGTCCCACTCACCCCTAGCTTTTACTCTTTGCTTCATTGACCTGAAGAGCAAATTTCAGACGGCCTTTTGGAGCTGAGGTGCAGGAGGCTGAAATGTGGTTCTCCTACAAGAAACATATGTACAGTTATTGCCCAGTTATGAGTTGTCTCTAGTCTTATGCTACCCAAACTGTCCTCACTGGGCCTTTGCTGTTATATTGGTAGAATCCTGTTTTGAAAGATTTTTTTCCTGATGAACATTTACAGAGTCAGTGTGTACCTCTTTGGGCTGTTCTCACTCACACTGCTGTCTCTGGTCACCACCCTGGCAGCATCTCATGCCGCCTGAGCTGCTGCCAGGGCTGAGGGTGTCAGGGATGCAGCTGGATCTCAAGCTGCCCCATTCATCCCCTCTGAAAAATTTGCAGCTGGGACACAGTGGTCCTCCTGAGCTGAATCTGAAAGGGCATGGGAACTAGCAGGTTCTGGGCAATCTAACTTAGCTGCTGTGTGAGCACAGCTCCCGGGGCTGCTCGGCCAGGGCTCACATTGCTGGCCCCACCACTCCCTAGATAATGCAACCCTGGGCACGTCACCTCCCTGCCTCAGTTTCCACAGTTGAAAACTAGAGATAATTTATATATAATAATAACTAATGAATGAATAACATAAGCAAATGAATGAAAATAAAATGATAAAAAATAAATGATAAAAAATAATAAGGTTGTTGTATTAAATGAGTTAATATGTATTATGTGCTTAGAACAGTGCTAGTAGCTATTCAAGTGCTTGCTATTATTATTGTTAATATTAGTAGTAGTAATAATAGTACCACCATCACTATGGTGCCTTTGAGATGGTCTGTGAGGAAAGCCAGCAAAGGAGCTGTGGCTGCAGAGAGAGACAGGATACACAGATATAAAGCGAGAAGCACAGTCGAAATCTCCTGTGCTACCTGAGTAAGACAGAAATATAAATATGGAGCGAGTAAGGGTGTGGAGTCTGACGCCTCTCCAGGCCACAGTTCTGTTCTCTCTTGAGACCCAAATATAATTCTCCCTCTGGGGTCCTCTGAGCTCCTCCTGTAATAAAACTTCTCCCTTGAGATTCTTTGAATGAGGGTTTGTTCCATGTGACTAAAGGATTCCTGAGGAAGGACAAAGTTAAATCACACAGGGATGGAAGCAGACAGACTCTCTCCTTCTCATCCTTCGCCTTCTGGAGGGCAGCAGCGTCCTGGCTTAGCTCACTCTCCATGCTCCAGCAGAGCTCTGGCTAAGCCTCGTTTTGGGTGATTTCATTTGAATCACACGGCCTGATCCCAGGGCAGCCAGTTCTGCCCTGGCCGGTGAGGTGAGAGTACTACGAGGTGATTACCTCCTGCAAAGTGAGTCTTGTTCGGTTTTGTATCCCCGTCACCTAGCAGAGGATCTGGCACACAGGAGGGCTGGAGGAACATTGACTGTGGGATACAGGCCGGAAGCAGTGTGTGGCCGGCTGCAGGGCCAGGCAGTAAGGTCACAGGAAGTCAGAGGAGGAGGAGAACGCCCTGGGGCTGGGGTTGGGGAGCAGCGACTGACTGCATTTTCTGATGTTAACACTCCCTGATAGGAGTATCTTGTGGAACAACTTTTGGAGTGTAAATTTGGTCCATTTTAGTCCCCATTCCTAGACCTCCTTCACCCTCCCAGTCATTTGCTATTTCAAAAATCTCCAAGATAGTCAAAATGGGAAAACCAGGACTTGCACATAAGTAAATCTACTTTAGATTTCTATTTTATCATTCATTTCAAAGTTATTTCATTAATTGCATTTTGGATTTCACGGCATAGTGCTGGGGGACCTGCTAAGCTTTTGTGGAGTGGAGGTTCCTTTAATTCCTTTACCTTCCCTCCTGCTGAGGAAGGAGCGCAGGTGTGGAGAAAATCTTGACCTAGAGGTTAGCCTTCATTTTCCTTGGACTTTTCAAAGGGGTGATATTTAAAATATTTCGCCACCAGTACTGCACAGTCCCCAGCAAATGGGGACAAACGTTGCTCCCGTCAGAAAGGGGCTGGTGATAAACAAGCTGTCCTGTGAGTTCTCACTGAGTGCCAGCCTTGCTGTTTTCTATTTGGTTTCCAAGAATTTAGAAGGAGTTTCCCTTCTTTTAGAAACATATAGAGCCCAGTGCTGGACTTCTATGCATGAAATATTTGAACCCTGCAAGTGCACCTCATATACTGGGAGGTGCTGACCAGCCTCATGCAAGGGTCACTGTGGCAAAGCCCATTCCCATAACTGAATATAATCCTACCGTTACTTTGCGTCTCTGTCAGGAAAATGGAGGCAGCTTTCAACATTTGCCTTCATTTCATTACTTAAGAAATTCATGTAGCCTAAAAGCTAAAAAAAATGGAGCAGATATTTTTGTAAGGTGGCTCCTGGCCCTGGGCCTTTTGAGTCTCTGTCTGCCTGCCTCTGAACAGTGGTCAGGGCAGACACCGGACACAGATGTGCAGATATAGCCAGAGACTTGGGGAAGGACGCAGGCCCTTTCAGAGCCCATTTCTCCCAGGAAGAGTGAGCGTGGCCTGACGCCTGTCCCCACCTCTTGTGACACACTTCACACAGAGACACACGCAGTCGCCAGCCGGCTCCTTTTCCGCGTTAGCTGAAACTTCCCTCCTTGATGATTTCACTTCAGACACTGCTTTCCCTAAACCTTGCCTTGACTAGAATCATGCAAATGTTGACAGTTCCTCCCCACCCCCACCCGCTTTGTTACATCTCACAACCCAAAGAGAATGTGAGGTGAGCTTGTCGGAGGAGATGAAAGATGGCAAGAAATGGGTGTTTGGGGACCAGTTCTTTGGTGACACCGACTCTGCAATCCTCTTTTCACTCTCAGCACTTCACTCCCTCTCTCGTCTTCTCCCTCTCCCTCGCTGCCCCTGCCTGCTCTCCCCTCCTTCTCTCTGAAATGGTGTGTGCCTCCAGTAATTTACATAATACTCTTCTGACACCTTTACTTTAGTCATCAATCACGGTACCTTCTCTCAGTCTATCTTTTGTCTGAGCATGTCTCTTCTTTATCAGGCCATGCACAAAAGATTAATTTCACAGTTTTTCTCCCTTCTTTCTTTCCTTGCAAGATACAAAGCTCATGAAATGACAGAAGCAAGATAATGAAAACAACAATGCAAGCAATTTTTTTTTGTTCTTGCAGGTTGGATCTCAAGATACTTTTTCTAACCTCATTGTGTGCCATCTGTCTTAGAAAAGGTCTGTATTTTTTTAATACCTTTCTGATGCTGCTCAGTAGACTACCTTGGGATGGGGTGTTGGAGATTACATATTTAAATCAGATCAGAGGCTTTGGTTTTCAAAATCTTTGGAACAATTAAAGCAAGGGGCCCATCTCTAATGGAGGCATGGACTACTGCACAATGCCCACACCCCAATTAATATTAATGAGATCTTATGCATAGCCAATTTATGACATTTGATTGACTCACCCAACCACCCTTCAACCTGTCTTATAAAGTGAAATATATGGCAAAGGGGGCCTTATTTGCATATGCATATGTTCTTAATATTAATTAGGCTAATGGATCTAAGGACTTGGAGATAATTTGGGCACTGGTAAAGAGGGAAAAAAAAATCTGCCACCTGCAAAACAGAAAAGTGTTCCATGTCCTGTCTCTGCACTTGAACAAAAGAAGTTGAACTGGAAGATTAAAAATAACTCCTGCCAATATTTCCTCCTTTTCTTATTTCCACAGGATTCATAGTTTTAAAAAATAAAAATATTTACCACAGGCATTAGTATTATATATTTTCTTTCTTCCATTTAAATAGTGAAAGACTAAATAGATTATGGAATAACTTATAAAAATAAAAGCCTCATTCAGCTGTATGCTGCTGGCCATAGGTCAGCTCTCTCCCATCCTCTAGGGAGATGCTGCAGCTTCGGGAGGATGCAGTGTGTCACAGGGGCATGTGTCAGATATAGGACGAGGGGTTATGTCAGGAGGCAGTGTTCTCAAGGACATCTGCTTTAGAAAGGTCACTAATGGAACTTATCCTCACAGCGGAGTGACTGGGAAAAACTCCTTTGATGTAGCCTAATGAAGCCTGGAGAAGAGAGTCAGACTTCATGGCTTTTGTTGTTGAGACTGGGGGCAACAGATATCCTGATTTTTTTCTTTCAAACTATCCTTTAATGGTCTTTGACTCTCATGATGTAAGGAAAAACATTTCTGTATCAGTTCACCCTCTATGTGCTAAAGGATGGTAAAGCCAGGTACCTAGCAGGCTTTGGACAGCAGAATAGTCATATGAGCTTGCTTCATGGTACCATAAGTAATAGGCATTGTAAGTAATAACAGTGACTGTCACTCGAGTGCTTATTCTATACCAAAAATTATGGAAAGCGCATTCCATATTCTATCTTATGCCAGTTCTATAAAGCATGGATTTAAATTCTTATCCCAGAAATCCCTACTCCAGTAAACTGAACCCCAGAGAGATTATGGGACGTGCCTAAGGTCACTCCCTGGAAACAGTGAGGCCAGAATTCACACCTGGGGGGACAATGATTCTGAAGTGTAATCTCTTTCCTTTGGTCTTCCAAGGTCAGAGCCACTCAAGGGTATTACAGACGGGAAGTAGCTCAGCCTAGAGTCATTAAAATAGCAACAGACACTCTAGGAAGAGGGACGCACTGTGCTTCCTTTTAAGATAGACAATGCCTTGGCTAAGTCCGTGATGTCCAAGTAAATAATTACATTCAACTGTGGAAATGATTATTAGTTGCCTCACAGATAAGAGAAAGTGAGATATGGAAAGATGACTTGATTAATTGCCAGGTCAGTAAAGTGCTTTGGAACATAAAATATTTATTTGTATTTAACATTTTATGAGTGGAAACTCTTTATGGAATAAAGTCTTACTGAGAAAAATCTTACAGCGTTTACTAGAATGGTCACATGCACAGAAAGAAGAGTGGGACAACTAGAAGGGGACCGGATGAGGTCTGTGCTGAGGGAAATCCAAGGTGGTAGCATTCGAGACCAGTAAGGAATGGAGGCCTTGGAGCCAGGGATGGCCCCGTGGATTCTTTTCCTAACTTGCCATCCCCTCTCTGAAATCCAGTGGCTAGGCACATCTGATGTTAAAACTCTTCTGGAGATTTTGCCTTCTGATAGAATTCCTAGTGAATTTTATGAGCTGCCCCACCCCTCACTTGCTCTTTAGTGCAAACATGTGTGAGTGTGTGTGTGTTTCATATGAACATACATTGTAGGGGAGGAAAGTGGGAGAAGCAGGGAAGGATGAGGAGAACCTTGTTTCCAGAAGTCCCAGGCTCGAATTCAGCACTTACAGGACTGGTGGGGGCCAATATGATGAGCCCCTCTCTCTGATAACCATTCATTCTGCCCAAACTTGTTACTTTTTTTCTTTGTGTGTTTGAATTATCTCTGCTGCTGAGAATGCTTTGACTATATTGTAAAGATGTGACAGGTAGTAAAAGAGTGTGCATAAAGCAATCATGGAGATGATAAGCTTTATTCTCTCATCACATTAAATATATGATCATTAAACAAGGGCTTGTTTGCAGAGAAACAGTGGGAGAAGGAGGCAGAAGGAGGGAAAAGACTGAAGAGTGACCGATGCCTGTTATTCTTACCCACGTCTAGCCCAGTAAGAGTCAGCCTAGCAGAATGGCCAAGTGTGTGGGCTGTGTATCCAACTGCCTGGAATTACATCCTGGCTCAGCCCCTTACGAGCTAGGTACCCATGGGCAGAATACTTAACCACCCTGTACCTCAGGTTTTTGCCTCTGCAAATGAGGTAGAATAAGAGCACTTATCTTGTACTGGATGGCTGGGCAACTTAAACGTATAGTGCTTGGCACATAGTAAGTGCTCAGTACATACTGGCTCTCATTTTTATTCCTGCCAGGTTTCTCCACCCGGACGATACACTAAACTGCCTGCTCTTCCCACTAAGCGTTCTTGGAATTCACTCAAGAGTATCATTTTTCAATAAGTCTGTATTACCACTGCCAATCACTTTTCCAGGTGCAGGGGATGAGCAGGACCAATGGGACAGCTGCCCTCACAGAGCTTATGGTCTAGCTGAGCAGAAAGATATTTAACAACTGAATATACTAGAGTAAGAGGAGTATTGAGCGTGAGGATTTGTGTGAGTCATGGAAGGGGCCAGAGCAGGAACTGCCTGAATCCAGATGTCAGGGCAGATCCCAAGCTGGGATCTGGAGGGCAGATCACAGAGAGCCGCGAAAGGAGGTGGTGGAGGAGCGGCATGGGGACGCTGGCAAAAGCAGCATGAGCAAACTCCCGGAGCTGGGAACGGGCAGACATAGGGTCAGGGGATGAGAAATGGCCAGAGTGGCTGGGCCTTAAAGACTACAGGGAAGAAAATGATGGAGGGAAGGCGGGAGGGGCTGGCAGAGCTCAGCCACGTGACGTGTGGTTTGTCACTCAAGAGGGTGGGATTTAGGCCAAGAATAATGGGAAACCCCTGGCAGGATTTAAAACAAGAGAGTTAGATGCGATGAGATGTATACGGTTTTGAAAAGATTGCTAGACTGGAAGGGTGGGAGGCAGAGGGAGACCAGTGCACCTGGCTGGTGAGGAGCCAGGGACTGTGCTAGTGATTAAGGAGAGGGGCAGGGGAACGAGCAAGCCCCAGGGTGAATTATCATCCAACGTCCTTCAGCCAAACCGTGGTCTCTTGGACAATTGCTCCGGCCCATGGAGGGCAGGTTGTGTGCTCCCATGTAACAGGAACCTTCCTAAAACTGCAAGCCCACCTGTGAGCTCCAGGAGCAGCTCCAAGAGCATTTTCTCTTAAACCTTCCAGTTCTAGGTTCCTCCTCCACCTGCCAAAAGGAAACGTGTCAAGAGCACTTTAGGAGAAAGCACGCCGGCAATCTCTCTCTCTCCCTTCACCTCCTCTGTCTCTCCCTCTCTGGCAGTGGGAAAGCTGAGCTGTGGAATCCCTTGCACTGGGAGAAAGCATGCGCTAGAAACGCAGACCACTTTTCCTTCCGACTGTGCCAGCCTCACGGCTAGCCCCACAGAAGGCTAGCCCCACAGAACGTGCGTGCTCACTCACTGCACGTTGACTCACCTGGTCCCGTTGATCACCGTTTTCTCTCCCCCCGAAGAGGGGCCGGGGTCTGGGGACATGATGTGTCTGTGATTGCCGAGTCCTCTTTCCATCTGCTCAGCATTGATCAAGGTGATAGTGTTTGAGCTTCTGTGCGAGAGGACAGTGCAAGGGGAGGCTGCGGCTGACTAGCCCAAGATGCTGGGCTGCAGCCAGAGGAGCAAAATGTGAAGTTTGATCCCAAGCCTGTCATTCAGCTCGAGTGCCTGTCAGACCCCTAGGGTTCCCAGACCAGCAGGCTGCCATTTGGACCAACATTTGGGAAGCAGGATGCTTATGGAATCCATTTTGGGTTTGGCAGCCAGAACAAAGAACTAAGTTGGAATGGAGCAAAGAGGTGTAAATGTAGCCCAGAGCAGGGGGCTATCTGGTGTCTCATTGCTGACCCTCCTGAGGCAAGGGTGGGGTGTTTGGCAAGAGGGTGTATATAAGGAGACTGTTTAAACCCCCATAACAAGCCAAAAGAGGGCGAGCCAAATTGCAAATGAGGCCTCTCAGGCAGCTGCTTCCCAGAGATGAGTAAACCCAATCTTTGTTCATCTGTAGGTCAAAAGGGTTTTTTGTTCTGCACTGTACAGCGAGGGCACACAGGAGGTTGAATCTTGCATATCTGTGGGAATCGGCACAATCTCTTTAGTGCTACCCTACTAGTAGGATGTGCTACTTTCTGGGACTTTGGCTAAAGCACGCTTGGCTCCTAACGGTCCCTATAAACTGCATCCTAAAGAACGTGGGTCTTTGCAGGGAAATCTGCGGGTACCATCTTCCCAAACCCCACCCTACACGCACACTTGTACACACACTCCAGTGAGTCCAGTTCTGCTTGAAAAAAACTCTAAAATACTCTCCGTCCTTCATAGACGGAGGAAAAACCCTTTAGGCGTTAGATACTGTAGTAATTACTATATAATGGAGTAAATACTATACTATAATAATTAACTTGTAAACCTTGAAATAACATTTACTGTAATTTAGACCAAATATGAACTGTGAATAATGAAGCTCGATCCAACATGAAATCATTTGCAGGGCACTTTAAATGTATGCCTGGGAAAGAGAAAGCATTCTATCGTTACCAAAATGGGCCCAAGCGAGGCCCTCAGACACCGGAAGTGCATGCAGCTGCCATTGTTTTGAAATAGCTTGTTAGCATTTTTCTTTCCTTTTTTAATAAATTGCTTCTCTCTTACCTTTTCCTAAACTGTCCTTTCAGGCTGTCAGAAGGGGTCCAGGGTTTTGTTTTGTTTTGAATTTAGTTTTTATCCAAATGATTGCAAATTCTCTATGCAAAGCTAACATTTAAAGCCTGGGCAAGAATCTTGGAGTTGGGCAGAGGGCAAGAAGGTTCTTGCGGTGCCTATGTCAGCAGTAAACTGTGGATGCATCTGGAGAGCTGATCTGTGAGACAAAGCTGCTTCTGACCACCGTGGTACCAGGGGCTGGGGACACCCAGAAAGTAACACGCCTTTTGATTATTCAGCATGTCATACCTTTGCTTCCACATCCCTTTTCCATAGGCTTCCTCAGCCTCCGAGGAGCTCTGGGTTGGAAGGGTGCAGAGGATAGATTTGTCTCCCTGTACAAGCCCCCACCTCCCTTACTCATTAAAGGCAAGGAAGGGACTTGTATTAGGTTGAACCAAATGAAATTGCTACTTTTCTAAGTGCAAAGCAAGGTAATATTGGCAATACCATATGCAATGCAAAGTACACAGTGTGTGCCTCCTGACGTCAGACCCCAGTGCCTTCCTCTGAGCCACTGCTTAGGCTCCAGATTCAGTTAAAAGTTGCCTCTGACGGTTTCATAGTGCCCAGCTCCCAGCCCTCCCTTCTCGAGTCACTCTTTTGGAAAATATCATGTGTTCTTCACTTACCTTTCTAGCTTTTTCGCTCATGGTCTACAAACCTTTTACTCTAATCAGACTGAACCATTTCTTGTTTTTTATTATAGCATTTGCAACTCTGATACTTTGTGTTTTCAGGTCCCCTCTCCCCCAGAATGCCATTTTGGCTGACTTGAATTCTGCCCATCCTTTTAAAGAGACAAACTCTACCTTTTCTCTAATGCCTCTCTTGAACAAAGAAAATTTAAGCTGGGAATTAAAATAGCTGGCCTTCACTGAGCACTATGTGTCACTGAACACTGACTGGGGGCATGATATGGATTATTTTATAATCTTCGCAAAACCCTTACGAGGCAGGTACTATTCCTCACCCTATTTCAGAGATGAGAAAACTGACACGCACACTAAGGTTTAGTAATGTGCCCAGGGTCACACCACTAGGCTATCAAAGGATTTCTCTTTGGTGATCATGGCCTGGAGCTGACACCAATATTCTTGCAAAGAACAGTCCAGTTTGAGAGCAGTCACAAGAGCCATCTCCATATGCTTGAAGGATTGGTTGAAGAAAAGGAGTGAGATGTTCTCAGGTATGGCAGAGAGAACCAGGACCACTGTGAGGTGTCAGCTTATCACAACATCCAAATCATTCCAGGTCTTTGAAAATGAGCTATCTGACTCCTGGAAATGGAATGGGTTGCCACATGAGAATAAGTGAGAGGCTCATCACTGGAGATATTCAAGTGGAGACTATGGATATGAGATTCACATACAGATGGTCTCGAAGGCGTAACAGCTTCGTGGCTAAGAACATGGGCTGTAGAATAAACTGGATGGGTTCAAAATCCCAACTCCACATTTACACTGTTCATCCAAACACACACCCCCTCACACACATCCATTCCCGTCCCGCCACACCTGCTGTCTTGAATCCATGCCTACTATTTACACTTCTCAAATCTTAATAAAGGTGTGAATCCCTTTGATCGGGGGATTTTGTTAAAATTCAGATTCTGATTCAGTAGGCCTGGATGGGACCTGAGATTCTACATTTCCAACAGGCTTCCAGGTGATGCTAAGAGGCTCTGGTACAAGGCTACTCTGAGTGGCAAGGCCTTATATGTATGCCTGACCTCTAGCTCCAAAAATTTGTGATATTAGCTATTTTTCCTATCAGATTTAGGCAAATAATAATAATTGATTGATTGCTTGTGTATACTTTCCAACCTCAGATGGCCAAATTTTGATGATAAGAAAAATAATCCCTCAAGGGCCCACTCCTCAGTAGGGCCACCCATATCACTCTTTGCCTTCATGCCAACTAATACATTGTTAAAAATTCTGTGTGATTTCCTTCTTTTACTCTTTTGTGAAAATTGCTCTGACATCTCTCATAGCATTTGCCAGCAGAGATTTTAATTGGAACATGGATAAGGTTTTGAGCAAATGGCAAACAGTGGGAATTTAGATCAGTTAGGCCAGTGGTTTCAATAACGGATGTCTCTGCAGAGATAAATTATTTTAGACACATTCAAATCTGTCAGATTATTCCACTACATTCTTACTGGTTTTTTTATTTTCAGATAACACCGCACCTACATATAAATTCTTTTTTCACCTTCCATATTTAAAGCAAGTGACCACTGAACTCTCCCTTCTCCAGAGACCTGAAAGCGTTAATGCTCTTCTTTCTGTCTGTTGTAAGTTGTTGGTGTCACAGACGGGGTTTCTGCTCGACACTGGGTCCCAGAGACTTCTGTGTGTGCATCCTGATATTAACACAATGCATTGAAATCATATTTATTGTTTACTCTTTCAGAGAAGGATCAAAGATGGGGGAGTTGAATGCTTTTAAGCAGTTTTTCAAGAAACAAAAGGCTACATTTTTGAAATGCCAGCTACTACCAATCCACAGTTCAGACTCTGGGAAGACTCGTTAGCACTTGCACAGGTCCCTCCCTCCCTGAAAACAGTGCAGGAATTACACTCTGAGATGTGACCGTTGAAACAGACTCAAAGTCAATGTGCATAATTACTTACCACAACAGTGGTTAATGTGCCCTGAAGTACTCCCAGCTCCCCTCGGCCTGGGGCTTGATGTTGATAGTCAGATTTTCTTGAAAAATGTCTTGGATGCTTTGCTTACACCATTTCCCAAAGTGCTTCTGGATTACAGCGCATGTGCTTTCCCTCTCCATCTCGATGCTGGACCGGATGGATGAAGGAAAGCCTCAGAGAGCTGTCACATTACAGCTGTGGTGGGGTTTAATAAGGTCCTAAAATGTTAGAGCTAAAAAGGGGCATAGTTATCCTCTCCCTCGAGTTTAGCCCCCCCTTATTTTATAAAGAGGAAATGAAATGACTCTACCAGGGTCACACAGCTCATTAGCAGCTGAGTCAAAATGCAAGCCCAGTTCCCCTGAATCGAAGTCCCATACTGTTTCTGTATCAAAGTGAACTGCTTTTCTAGCGAATCCTGCTGCAGTGGGAAGGGCTGATTTCTTGTTCGAGTCACCTGAAGAAGGCCTGGTTCTTCTGGCATTACCCTAGGCCACACCCAGCTGCTTCTCCAGTCCTCTGCTCCAGGGAGGAGGAGATTTTCCACATCTGCTCCTCCTTTTTTGTATTTTTCTCACAGTTTTGCCCTCCTCTGTCTTGAAACTCTGAGCTCTGATGCTACTTCACATTCTCTGAGGCATTCAGTGTGGTGATCACCCACAGCTACCCTCGTGGCCCTGAGTTCTGTGGCCTACAGTTTGGTTGGTTTTTGCTCCTTCTATGTCAAGACTTCTCCCTCCTCCATCTCTTCTCCTTGGGTTGTGCTCTATTCTGTGACACTAGAGACAATGGATGATGCGTTGACACCTGTCCAGGTAAAATGCTTGCCCTGGAGCAGCACCTCCCACAGTAACCCAGAGGAGTGACCACCATCCGGGGGGTTGAGTGCACCACGGACAGAGCAGACAGAGATGAAGATTGAGGGTAATTCGGTGTTTATGGAATATCCTGACATTTTCCTCTGTGGGCAGCCACAGCTCTGCAATGCTTGCCCAAGGAATATGCGCCTCCTTGGATGTGCCAAGCACTGCGAGGACCCAATATGAAAACCTGGGTTCCTGTTGTTATGAAGTGCACAGAAGAACAGGGCAACATGAAAAGATACTTAAGTTGTGTCCAGCAGAGAGTAGTGTGACCACAAGGCTGACCACAAGGGTCAGAGTGAGCTTTGTATATTGTATAGGAGGTGGTGATTGGATAAGCCTTGAATAACATTGAGGATCTTGTTGGCTTATCTATGCAGGGTGGAGTTACTGAGGAAAGGTTGGGGTGGGTACAAAGGGAGGGGTATGGCCAGGATGAAACAGCATGGACAGAGACAAGAGGCAGGAAAGCATATGACTGCTTAGTGGGACAGAATAACGCCCAATACTCTTGGCTCAAAGTGACTCTTGCCAGCGTGTTGACACAATGTCCTGGCAAAGCAGGCCTTGATATGGAGCAAGCCTAAAGGCAAGCTTGCAGCCGTGATCTTGGAGACACAGACCTTCACACCTTATCTCCTCACAAGCCTCATTCCCCCGTTCCAGCCCAGGCTGCCTTGACCTCTAGTCAGACCTCGTGCTTCCATTCTGTCCTCACCAGTGGCCCCTCTCTTGCATCTGGCCAGATGCTCCCATCCTTCCTCCTGCCTCCCTAGCCTTGACTCTTCCTTTCAGAGTCCAAGTCCTCCCTCCTCCTCTGTGAAATCTTCTCTGGACATTTTACAGTGAAGAGGAGACTCACACACCACCACCTCAGGTCTGCAAAGATAGTCTATTTCATAATTTTCTTTAAATCAAGTAAAATCTGCCTCTAAGACCCTGTCTTCCCAGAATGATGGTAAATTCAATCTCAGTGATTATTCCTCCTCCTTCCTAGGGGTTATAAGCCTTCCTGTAGCTGGAAAATGGAGGCAGGGCCTCTGGTTTTCAATCCACCATGCTTGTTTTAGATCTCCTCTCTCTCCAAGCCCATATCCTCCTGGAAGGTGGGTGACTCTGTCACTCTCAGGTTTTTCAGAGCCTGTAAGACCTGGGCTCGGGATTCCATTGCCCAGGGTCCAGCCTTCCTGGGGAAACCACACAGCTGTTCTTCTCTGAGGTCTTGCACTACCAGGGGTGGAGGATGGCTCTCTGCCTTCCCCAGACTTGCTAGCATCCTCCTTGTCCCAGTCTTGGCACCACTTCTCCTCTCTGTAGCTCCCTCAAAACTACTCACTTCTCTCTGTGCCCCAGGACCTTGTCATCACTTCTTATTTATGAATTTAGACTTTCATAGGAGACAGGAAGAGGGGGCACTTTAGAATCTTCAGCTTCCAACCTGCTGCACAAAACTTCTGGGGCCAAGAGGGCACCGAGGGCTGGGCTCCCTTCTCTGGAGAGGTAAGAGTTTGCCAGAGGGAGGAGAATACACTGAGAATGAAACTCAAACTCAAATTAATATGTCAAAAAATTATCTGGATCACAATCCCATCTATCCTTTGAATTCTAGATTTAGACAAGTCACCTGCCTAGACTAATGCTCCCTGCCTTAGTTTCCTTATCTATAAAATGGCAGTAATGTTAATAATTACTTCCTAGGGTGGTTTAAGAATTAAATTACTTAATACTTGCAAGTTACATGGAACAGTACCTGAATCAAATTGTGAGCTGCTTCATTAGTTATTAGCCATTTGACCGTTAACGTGCTGTAGAGGACTGATCATGATTTTATTATGAGTGTTGCAGTAAGCATGTGCACACGATTAAAACCCCTTGCCCACTGCAGTGCTCAATACACACTTGCTGATTCTGACTTGACAGAAGGAGCAAGATTTGTCCCACAGATCCCAGAGGAGAGTCTGCGCCCTGAATAACTATTCCAACTATTGCTCACCATATGTCCACAACCAAAAAAAATAATTTTGGAGGGCAGGAAATGAGCACACATGTGCACGTCTGCAGAGAGTCGCCTGCTGAAATCGACACGTAAGACATATTTACCGCCGAGGCAAATGCCTTCATGTGTTTGTAAGTGGCTATTTCTGAACACCCAAAAGGGAAGAAGAGAGAAGCCAAATTCAAATGGCATCATGTGTTTGTTATTTTGGAGCAAGGTTATGTGGAAGGAGAGCTTCTCTTATGCCTGGAATACTTTAAGGGGGAGAAATGAAGTATTTAAAGGTATTTTAATGATCATGAAAGGCACTGGCTTAACAGGGCAGGAAACTACAGTTCTCTCTTTATTCCCAGGAGGGAAATAACAAGTAACAAGGCTGTAGTTTAGCCTTCCCCGAAGACTCATAAACTGGACTGCAAAGAGGCAGCCCCTTGAGACACCCTCTCTGGGTCTCTGCGGCCCCTTAACGGTGGGTCTGTCTGCTTAGGTTTTCAATGGGCTTATTAATTAATGATCACAGCACTGTGCTTATGTAGCAGCAACCTGCGTGGGGTTCTGGGAGAAGCTGTTTCCTTCTGGAATGCAGGGTTAGGGACCTTTCTGAACAAGCTGGCCTATTTAGTCCCACTATTTAGTTTCCTGCTGGCTTCCCAGCTCTCCATGGCTGGGTCCCCTACTTACCTATCCAACTCTTTCTTCTATTCTTCCCCTGCTCAAACACAGAAGCACCCCCTGCTAGTCCCCACTCCTACCATCAGCATCACATGACTCCCATTGTTTGCAGTAGGTATGTCCTATAAAGTCACTGGGAATACTGAATTAGCAAATACCGAACCATTGCTCCTAGGGGAAATTGGGGGTTAGGTTCCTGAGAGCCTCTGGTCCTAACATTTTTGTCAACTAATGAATGTATAATCTTGTTATGTGTACTTTTTTTTTTTTTTCCTGTTTAAGCAGCCTACTGAGCACTCCGGGATTAATCAGTGATCCAAGGATTAGTGAAAGAGACAGTTCAGGACATCAGGCCCTGGGGCACTCTCCCCTCACTTTAATCTTCTCTGTTGCAGCTTGTGGACCACTGTGAACCCAGATGCTCTCCAGCCTGGAACTCTGGGTGTTATAGATTTTACTTCTGCTCAATACATTTCCTCACACCCCATATCTATTTTGCAGTCCCCAGTTTGATAATCTGGCCCTCACATCTGGTCTTTGCCTTTGCTGGAGGCAGCCACTCTCCCTTCTGGCCTGAAGCCTACTACAGTGAACCCCACCCACCATATATTGCCTTATGTCCTTCCTTTGACAGCTCCCACTCTGGAATGGAATTTTTTTTAAAGTGCTAAGTGTGTATTCTTCGCCTCCTGAATTCTTTTCATCTCCAGAATCACTCCACTCTCTTCATTAAATAGAAACATGCACTGGAACTGTGGCGGGGCCCTTGAGCCAGCATGTTAAGGACGCATGTTAGAGACATCATGTAGAGGTCGGCAGCAGGCGGGGAGCCTGGATAGAGTCAGCCTTTATTCCTGACAGCTCCTCCAGTGGCCACTCTGGAAAGCATGAGAGAGAGGAAGAGTGTCCAAATAATACAATTCCAAATGAGATGACATAATCATGGAAGGCTCAGTTTGGCTTTTGGGAGACAGGGCATCTCAAAGAAACCAGGCCTGAAATATAATCGGGAGAACATTTAGCAGATGACCAGAAGGCTATAAATATGGTTGTGTTTTAACAGCTATCACCTTTCATGGCAGCATTTGTCTCCAGGCCCTTAAAAATTATCACACCAGAGTCCCTAGTGGCTTCTCCAGGAGAAATCACAGTGCTTTTCCAAATGAGTTCGTCCACCCTGGTTTCTTGAGTTTGATCCCACTTGTGTTTTAGTTGCTTCATCTCCAGCTGGCTCTTTTCTCTGTTTCCATCTACTGCAGCCACATCATCTTACTGTTCGGTGCCTTCTCCCTCCGTTCCACTGTGTCCTTCTCCTTCGTCCTCTCGCGCACACAGGGACATAAGCATGTTTTGGATTAGAACCTAAAGCTGATTATCCTCCAAATGTGTGAGAGATAAGTTGCCCACAAACAGCCTTGAGTTGCGCTTTCTTTGGGGCCACGTTTGTGAGAGCGCATGGCCTGTTCTTAAGGTTGAGGGGAGATACTAACTGGGGAAGTTTCACTGTAACACAGGAAGAAACACTCCGTGTAAGAATGACACCCTCTTCACAGGGCAGTCTGAAAAACATCCTCATCAGTATCCCAGGAGAAGGGATTTGAGGGACCGAAGTTCTGTCCATCGCTGGACAGACACATGGAAGAGCAGGGAAAACCAGTGATTTCTCAGACTCACGTGAGTGGCAGAGTAAGGGCTAGAATCCCGGACTCTTGTCTCAAAACCAGGCCTGACCAAGCACAGCTTAGCCTGCACGTGTTGCTGTGGCACTGGCCAACTTCCGGTCTGACTGGAGCTGCCTTTGCTCTTTGCCAATCCCAGACAATTAACCATGCTCTGTCCAGAGATCCTCCCTTGATGGCTCAAAGGCCTATCATTCCTTGACCAAGAACACTCCTCTTCCCAGTATCAGGGTACCCAGAGAGATGCAGAAATCAAATTATGGCCCAGAAAACTGAGCCTTAGCAGATGTGGTGGCTTCTGGGAAACTGGCCTGTGGAAGGGCTAATGCAGTTGGATTTGAGAGTGTGCCTCTTTTTAAGGCATGTTACCCTAAATATAGTTTCACACCACAGGAGACCTTTCCTCTGACAAAGTGCTTGCCTCATCCCATTTCCCTCTGGCCTCTGTTTTCTTAATTTTACACTGAAGGATCAGTGTGCCTGGGATACATCCATCTCCCCTTGCCTCTCCTTTGGCTCATCTTCTCCCTCCTTCCCACAAGGGCGGTGGGAAGGGAGGAAGTACACACACTGTTTTATCTCAGCCTGTCAGTCATTTCGAAGACATCAGGGATGGAGGTGTCTGCTCCTCCCTGGTCATCACCAGGCTCCGAGCAAGAGCTCCGCCCATCATTGAAAGCACACCATGCTCCTCGACAGTGACCACCATGCTCACCGTCTGCTTTCCAGCACAGCCCCAGGATGGGGTCTGGAGCCCCTGCTTCCAGGCAGCCTCCTATCAGAGCTGAGCAGGGAGGCAGCTGAAAGCAGATTCTCTCCTTCTGGAAGGGTACTTGATGGTATTGGTGCATGCTGGAGAATTTCATTTTGGGTATAAATAAGAAGCAAGCATTGCAAGTGACAGTTATAGCAAATCAGAGTACAGTGAATGGTTCCAACATTTATTCACATCATGTGTCATAATAGGCAGCTCTTTAGGAAAGACACTGTGTGCAGAGTCAGATAGAATAGCCCAGGCATCAGCTCTGCACAGGAGTGGAAGGAATCGCCATCATAACAACAGAGTGTGGCCAGAGGATGAAGTCAGACCTCCAGCTGGAGCCCTCACATCCCCTCCTTTCAGCCTTTGTGAAATGGCTAGCGGCCATGGGGGCGGGGCATTCTGAAGAGCCAAGTTTCCTCTAGGAAACATGGCACACGGCAGGACACTGGGCTCATTATTTCTTCATGCTGGAGTTAAGGGAGACTGAGTTGCGTACTGACTGCAACTTTGGAACAGAGCTGGCTGGGGATGATTTTGCCAAGTCTTGATCTCGTTTTCAGAATCTCTAGGGTGAGGAGGTCAAGGCTTACACAGGTTATAAGCTGCAGTGTCCCGATGGCCAGCAGGTCACATGCTATGTTGTAGCCTTGAGGAAGCTAAACACAGGCGGTTCTGTGACTTACCTCAGGTTCTCCACTAAGTGACCAGCAAACCTGATTCCTGAATCTTGGCCCACTCAGAAGAAAAAGCTGGGTTTCCCATGAATAGAGCCCGAACTCTGTATCAACATCCCGAAAGATTCTCTCTTCCAATTGCACTTAATCAGTAGCACTTAGACAGTATGCCTGTACCCATCTCTCCGGATTTGCTTCATTCAGAAGAATCTGGTGATTGGAGAGGTCTGTCAACACTGCAGACAAAGATGGTCTAGTCAGTCATAGTCATAATGATCTATGTATTTAAACTACATTTCTTCATAGAACTCAACATTTCTTTCAGGGTCGCTTCATGAATCTCCAGGATTCTAAGTGAGGTTCAGTTGTGTCCCCAAGAAAGATGGAGAAGGGAGGATTGTTTATGCTGATCTGGAGGAAGAGAACCCTTAGAGATGGTACTAACCTTATCTTCTCCAAGATTAAGATGGCAGTGACTACAGGCTTGGCGATTACTGATTGTGTGCAAATGCCTGGAGATGTTAAGTAACTGATCCAGAATTTCATGGTTAGCTAGGTTCTATGCCTGCTCTGGGAGTCAGTGCCTTGCCTTTGGCATTTCCACTGGCTGAGGGAGGTATTCACAGCTCTTCTGCCCAAAACACAGGCCACAGAAGAAAGAACGTTCAGGTAGCTTCCCAGAGAACTGCTATTGAACTTGAATTCTAAGTTGAGCACTCTGCTCCATTGTCAGCTTCAACCTTTGTGAAATGGCTAGTGGCCGTGGGGGTGGGGCTGTTCTGAAGAGGCAAGGCTAATAGTAGGGGTGTGCAGACTTTACAGTAAAGGGCCAGATAGAGTGGTCCACGTGGGCTCTGTTGCAGCTGCTCAGCTCTGCTGTTGTAGGGAGAAACTGGTGGGCTAGAATTGACCCATGGGCCATAGTTTTCTGACTCTTGGTTTATACCATCAGGTTGAGATAATGCTCTGATTTCCATTCAAAAGCAGTACCCTTCCACCCTGATTGGGGATGCCAGTATTTTTCCAGGTGAATTTAGAGGCATGGGAAAGAGAAGATGGAACTGTTAAAGATAGCTCTATTGCTTTGTAAAACACTATGGCTTTGTACAAAATTATTTTCTTCTCTCACTATATTAATTGAACATGTACCTACACATGTAGACTCTGGCACCAATCCCTTATAAAACCCATGAGTGCAAACACAGATGCACACACAGATATACAAAGGCTTGTGCAATACCAGATGTGTGTTCCCAAACACATCTGGGTGGACATGACCATCTACATAAACTCTCAAAATCAACCTGATGTGATTCCCAAATTGGGTGTTTCAGCCAACCCTTTAAAATCATGACTGTGCTTAGAAAGTCCTCAGGTACCCAAACTATTCACCTGGTTGCCTTTGTCACCTATTTCTTTCTTCAGAGAAGCCTGAATAGTGATACCAGCAGTAGCACAATTCTGTATAAAAAGGTAAAAGCTCCTTTCCATTTCCACCCCATTCCCTTCCCTCTCCCCCCGACCCTTGCCTGTGGGCTGCCCTGAGAAATGGCCAAGAAGCAGCAGCTTTTCCATTTCACCCTCTGTGCACAGGGCTGAGGTCCTGGCATGGAGAACCTTCCTTCTGTGGGCTCAGAGCTGCAGAGGAAATTGATTTTTAGACTCCAGAGCAAGGTTTTCTACTTCTGTGGATCATCTACATCATGTCCCTTTTCAAAGGGAAGGACTGGGGCAAGCTTCCGGGTCCAAGGTGCTCATTCTGTTTCCAAACACATTTCACACTTTACTTAGGGCAAGAAACACAAGTGGCCACGAGAACCTGCTTGATTTCTCCCCTGGGTTCTGCAGGTGAGGAGGAAGCACAGTGGACAGAATTGAGAGGGTTTTATTGTAGAATTCATTTAGAGATTTGTCCCCCATCTCCTGGCCATCCCAGGAATGCGTAATTTAAAGGTCTGCAAGGATGTGGTTGGGTTGGTGATGTCCTTAAAGGAGTGCCCTTGAATTGAGGGTGGGTGGGGATGTGTGGGGACATCGTAGTTTCCTAGCAGAACTCTCCCTGTCCCTCTATGTGGTGGCAGAGGAGGAAGAGCCTTCTTGGCACAGGGGGACACATCAGCAGAGTCACATGTGATTCACAGGTGACTTGGGGATGCTGGCAGGGGGGTGTCATTAACCAGCAAGGTCCTGCTGAAGGTGTTGGTGGCAAAGTTTTGTGAGACACGGGGGAGAGGTGTGAGATTCACGAGTGGGCAGTGAGAGCCCCTGTCCCTTCTGGGTGAGGGATGGGGCTCAACTGAGAGCAAGTCTCTACTTGTGGCTATCTTCCTCATGAGATAATCTGCAACCTTTAACACCCACTTCTTCCCTCAACATAAAATTGCTCTTGAAGAAAATTCCCAAGTTTAGTTACAAAGCTATGCATTTAATGCATTGCACTTAACCCAGGGTTTGCTAAACTGGGCTAGGCTTTAGAAAGTCTCTGGATATCCTGAAATTATGTGCCAAATTATAATGGATTTTTCCTTTGTGCCTATAGGAATTTATGCTAAGTAGGTATGGTTGGGTCCATAGCTTTCATGGGATTCTCAGGAGATCTGTGGTGTCCACAAGGTTAAGAACTGTTTCTGAAGCCAAAGAAATCTTATCTTGGTGGTTGGATTTCAGGTGCCATGGTGGGTGGGTGTAGAAGGTGCTTCTACAGGTGCTCCTCACTGCCCTGCATGGCCAGTCGCACCCTCTGGCCCACAGGTGAGGCAGGGGTGGGTGATAGGATGCCCAGGTCACCAGGGCATGATGCTTTGTAGTAAAGAAGGGGCTGATCTAGCTCTCCAAGTCTGTGGTCTATGATGGCAAAGCTAAAACTAAATACATGTTCCAGCTGGGTATGGAATATCTTCACCATTTTGCAAGATAAACAATAATAATAGCTTTGGCTCTGAGCACTTTGTCTGTATTAACTCAGGTAATCCTCACAACCACCTTAGGAAGTGAGTCACGAGTTAATTCCTCTTTACAGCAGAAGGACCTGAGGCTCAGAGAGTAGGTAACTTGTTCAAGCTTATGGTACTGAGGAAAAAAGTTCCCTTTCACATGGTTTGACGGGCTGTTGGCATGCAAAGGGCCTTTTGCACAGGTCCTGGGCAGGCTCTCCCAGAGAAGCCAGCTCCCTCCTATGTCTCTGTGGTGCCAGGCTGGGCACACATCCCCACCCGCACAGCAGCCCATCCTGAAACGTGAACATGCCTTTCAAGAGCACACAGCTCCTCTTTCCTTTCTCTGACCTTCCCGCCCATGGCTGCATCCCCGGTAGCTTGGCCCACCAGGTCCCTGGCCCAAATAATCTAGCAAGAACACACTTTGTGCTGTCTGCCAGCACCCCTGCTTGGACCTGCTGACTCCTGGTTTGGACTGCCAAGCAAAGTGAGGCTTGGAACCTGGCTCACCATGCTTGCTGCTTCTGCTCAGGCTCAGCTAGAGAGAGGGTGGTTATTTCTTCCCTTCATACAACCGTAGCATAAGATCTTTCTAATTCTGCCTAATTTGTTTAGATTTTTTTCTTCCTCTTTCGGGATCCATACAGTGATGTCAGTAAGAGGAAGTTCAGGAAAAGACAGCAGGGGCGTTTGTTTCAGGGGCAGTGTGGGTGTGTTGGGGAACGTGGAGTTCTACCATGTGCTAGATGCATGATGGTGACAAGTTACTTTACCTCCCTGAGCCTTAGTTTCCATTTCTTTAAAAGAAAAAGTGAGAATAATAATACTTACTCTATAGGTTGTTGAGAAGATTAAATGAGATCATGTAGATGAAAATGATTGGCATATCCATGCTCAGCACCATTCCTGAGGTGTTGTCAGCACTGAGTCCAAGGTTGCTGTTTGTAACTGGGGTGCAGAGAAAAAGAGGTCACTGTAGGCTGAACAGATAAGGGGTGGAATTTGTAGGTTTTGATATTCATAGAGATGAAGGAAGAGTCAGAGGCAAAGGCACAGAGGTGATGTGGGAGACAAGATGCAGGGGGTAGAGGTTCCTGCAGTGACTGGGTTCATTGGGTGGTAGGGCCAGGTGGGGTGGGAATAACAGATGGAGGGTTGTTTTGGGTTTTTTTTTTTTTTTTTTTTGGTGATGTGATTCGGGTCTTTATTAAGTCAATAATTGAGAATTTATTCAAAAAGTTTCTGAACAGAATGGAAATATGGTAGCTATTAAATGGTATTTTAGAAAGATTAAATAGAGGTGTGCTGAAAAAATATATGGCAGAGACTGTCATGAATTCACTAAAGCCAGTTTGCTTTTCCTCTGGAGTTTACAATTAGACTACATTTCCCAGTCCCTCTTGTGGCAAAGAGAGGCCAGGTGACCGAGTCCTGACCAATTAAATATTAATGGAAGAGACATGCACCACTCTCAAGCCTGGCTCATAATGAGTGATCCTGCGTGTTCACTTTCCCATTTTCCAGCCAAAAGCTGAAGATCTGACAGAGAACTTCAACATTCTGGGAGATGGTGGGGCCACAAGTTGCAAGGAGCCTGGGTCACTGAATGTGTGGATCAGAGCCCCTGTTTCCTTCTGCCTATTGGACTTCATATGGGTAGGAAATAGGTTTCTGTGTTAGGTTTCTGAGAGTTTGGGATTGTTTGTTATAGCAGTTAACTTACACTATCTAATACAGGTTGGAATAGAGAGAGACCAGAAGGAGAATCTGGAGGCTGGTGCAGTGATTCAGATATAAAATGATAGAGAAATGATTTGACAAAGATTAAAGTGAGAATAAGTGAAAAGTATTCCCTTGGGCAGGTTCACATGATGTAGTGACTAATTAAATGGGGACTCATGTACGTGTGTGTGTGTGGGCGTGTGTGTGTGTGTGTGGGCGTGTGTGTGTGTGGGTGTGGAGGGGGTGCGTGTGTGTGTGTATGAAGGAGAGAAATGAGTGGAAAAAAAAAATGCCTGCGACTTCCAGTCTAGTGACTAAGAAAATGGTAGTACCATTGACATAGATTGAGATATCAGAAAATGAGATAGGTCCAGGAAAAATGATGATAAAATGTATTCTATTCATGGTGAGCTTGAGGTAATGGTACAGAAGGAAGTACCTCGGCAATGCTTTCTCAGCCTTGGCACTATTTATATTTTGGGCCCAATGATTCTCTGATATGGGGGGCGGTCCTGTGCACTGCAGGATGGTTAGCAGCAGCCTTGGCCTCTACCTGCTAGGTGCTCCCCTCTGTCCCCTGCCAGTTATGACAGCCCATGATGTCTTCATGTCATCATGTCTCCACACACTGCCAACTGTCCAGGGAAATTGAGAACCTCTAGTCCAGAGGGAACTGGAGATGTTCATGAGACTGAATGGCCTGAGTTCTGTGAAGACCCCTGTGTAATCAGAGCATTTCCGTTCTTCTGCAAGGCTCAGATTTCTTGAAGTTAGCAACTCAGTTCAGGCCCTATGGATGGTGTCTCCAGGATCTCAGGCCACATTTTGATGAATCCTTCTGTGCTGTGAATTGTGGGCTTCAGAGAGGATGATGAAAGGGGAGAAGACATGGGGGGCCTCTGAGTAGATGGAGAGATTCAGGAGAGCCACGGTGAGGACCTGGCAAGGCTTCCCCTCCAGCATCCTGGGCAGAGGCATTGTGGCCTCTCGCAAGCCCAAGAGAGACCACAGGCTCTGAGTCATGTGTGTTTGCTTCAACATATTATCAACTGAGCTTGTAACAAAGCCTTCCAAATGGAATGAGCAAGTCTCCCGGATGGCAACTGGCAGCATGCTTTGGGAGGATTCCCTTTTCATTTCCTATGTTTTATGATTTTTTTCTATGCTTTTCAAAGAGCATTTTTACAAGCTAGTATTTCTATATTGCTCTGCCTGTACTCTGAGAAAAGATAAATATTTTCAATGTGTTTTCTGAGGCATATGTTCCCATTGAGAAAATGTATCCCTTATGGACGTAGTCATTTTGACCTCATTAGCTGGGTAGATCAGAGAGAATTTGACAAACAGGCCCCAGTATGCCCAGGAAGCCTCGGTTAGTTTCCAGGGGAGCTGGGGGGTTGGTACCGCTGGGGGTGCACCTTTGGGTTTCCCAAGGGGCTGTAGCAGGAAGCGGAGGGGAGCCTAGTGAACAGGTTCATCGATGAGAGAGGCATGGGAGAGTGACCTTGCTCCTGGTTCCCAACTCCAGAGTCCCACTTAGCGGGAGTAGAGAGGAGAGACTGGAGAGCTGGCTCAGAATTCTACAGAGGCTCTGGGACCACCCCAGGGAAGCTCACACAGAATGTAAAGCCTCCAACAAGTAACTCCGGCTGCTTTCTCCCTGAGGGACGTTGGGAAGGTTTTATTGGATGGAGGGTGATGGTGACCAAGACGTTCCCGGTTTTAGCATTGAAAGTCCTGCATCCCAGGAAGCCTTTCTGTCCCTGGGTAACCAGGGATGGTTGGTCACCCTAATTGGACAGATGGGCCCAGGTATCAGCTGATTGTTCCCTGAGGCAATAGGACAAAGCCTACTGCTCCCAATCTCCTTCATAACACCCCAAATGTAAGACTTTCATCCTTTTGGGTCTATTGGCAACCCTACATTATATTTTAAATCTAGAATCCCAGTCTCAGACTTGCTAGCTGAGTGACTTCAGATAAGTCACTTAACCTTTCTGCACCTAACTTTTCTCATTTGTGATTTTGGGTAATTAGAGCTTCCTCCACAGGTGTTGTATGGACAAAATTAGATTCGTGTTTATAAGACACTTGGCACATAAAGGCTATCTCAGCCTTATATTATATATTATATAATAATAACATGATGATTATTATTACTATAATTAATATCTGGTTCCCAAGATCCTTTATTAATAGGCGATAACTCCTGAAAGGATGATCTTGTGAAGCCAACATCAGCTCACAAGCCAGGTCTGTTTCAATCCTCATCTTCCTTGAATTACCAATAGCTTTTGCACAGTTGATAAAGTGTCATGAAACACTTTCTCTGTTTGACTTCTGAGGCATCACTCTCTCTGGCTTCTTCTTTTCTCAGTCTCCTTTAATAGATCATCCTCAAATCCTTAACCTCTCATATTGGGGGCCCCAGTTTTATTCTTTGGAAATTCTTGTTTCTGTCTCTCCTCATTTTTTTAATTTGGTCTCATGACTTCAGATACCATCTTGACAATGAACTTCTGAACTTACATCTTAATCCTCAGCCTCCTGCCTTATACATAGCATCATAGACTCAACTTATTCTTATCAATAAGTATGTGAGTCCTCTTTGTTTCACATCTTTGGCAAAACTTGTCAGATTTGTATTTTTCTCTCCTCTGATGCAAGGGAAACATATTGCGTTATATACTCCCTGTCTGTCATTCTATCACCCAACCCTATTTCTGGTCCTCAAAGGCATTCTCACTTTCAAGCCTTCTTGGTATGAGACTATATTATGGATTGTCCGAGACTCTAGGATCCTTTGGGGGTCTTCGCAGTATTTCCTTAAAACACAAAAGGACTGAGGCAAAAGAAGCCAGCTTCCTCTTTTCCAGAAGCCAGGACTGGAACCATTATATTTACTCCGGTTTGGCCCAAGGGCATTGCATATCTTGATATATTTATCCTTTATTTATTTTATATTTTATTTTATCATCTTTTTAAAATTAAGGTGTGATGATAAAAATTTATAACTGACTTTAAACAGATACACAAGGATTTGGTGTAAATCGTATGACATTGCTCAAAATTTTACCATCATCATAATTTTTCAGTTCTTTTGCAAATGCCTGAGTATCTTAAGTTATTTACAGAACAAAGTGGGGATATAAAGAATGAATAAATAAATACCTCTTTATACTTATGACCTTTTCTTTTGAACATTAGAAATAGTAAACATTGTTTCTTTGAGGGTGAATATAGTATTTGGAAATAACTAAATGATGACACATAATTATCAGCTTAACTTGCTCTGTGATCTTGGACAGGTCACTTAACCTTCCTGATCAATTTCTTACTGATTTGTAAAATAAGGGTCATGTTTTCCAATCATCAAGGGCTTTTCTAACTCTTGTATTCTGTTGTCTAGAGGACCATTTGCTTATCTGACAACTTAGAGATTTATTCTGATCCTATATTATAATAATTTGGGTATTTCTTTCTTTGGTGGATGAACATAAGTGTGGGTCCATGTGTGGTGTACATAGGTATATATGTATGTGTGAAGGCTGAGGATTATACACTTGCACAGTCAAAGACTAGCTATGACTTTGAGATACCGTCTCATCCAGTCCCTGTCTTCAGACCAAAGCTTATCCAAAATTACCTAAATTGATGAAAGACTAAACTATATTGAAATTCATAACAACGTTTAGAGTTTTTGTTTTCATTTTTGTTTTTAAGAAATTCTTCTCAAGATTAAAATAAATGTCTCATGTAGTCCTCCAGTTGTGACCACTCTTACTCTCCTTGGAGATAGGTGGACACACATTGTGAAGTGTGACACTTGAAAATGTGAATTTGCATCCAAAATATACCTCTTTAAGTAAAGGCCGACATGAAGGAATGATAGACATCTGGCAAACATGAGAAAAGCAAAATCTTCCCCTTGCAAAAAAAAAATTATAATAATAAGGGCTGTCTATTTGTCTGTATTCTATCTGTCTGTCTGTCTGTCTGTCTGTCTATCTATCTATCTATCTATCTATCATCATCATCTTTCTAAGTGTCTATCTTAGCCTAAAGAGCAAACAGGTTCTGGTGTTTCTGTCCGATTGTTATGTTAGTGGTTTCTATCTTCAGAGGCAAAGAGATGTCAGAGGCAATCATCCATGCTAATACTAGACACACTACCAAACAAAAACTCACACAGAAGTGTGAATTTGAGGGCCATTTAACACTGTAAATTTCCCCCTTATATAACAATTATGGGAACATGCATGCTAATTGACAATGCAGTGCAGCGCTGTGCGAATGTGAACAGTGTTCACTCGTCCTCATAATTCCTCTTTTTATGGCTGGTGGTGAGCCTGTCCGGAGGATGTTGTACCCAACCCTCTTACGCAGGAAGCTTTCTCCTAGCTGAATATTTCCTATAATACCCCATACGTGTGCTCATGTCATTTGGACCAGTATCTGGCTCATTGCACCTACAACTTGAGTTTTAGTCTCCAAATGCATGCTGACTTATTTCTTGGCTTGGGTATTGGTGGTTATTTTATTTTACTTCCTCTATTTATTTATGCCCATCTAGGGTAGTTAAGGAATACTATTATACTCCAGAGAGGGGCCTATGGCCTTAAATTATTTGGTTCCCTAGCAATGGTGGGAATGATCTACATTTCTGCACAAAAATCACTTACCAGGAGCTGTAGAGTTGTCCACAAGGACAGATTTTTTAACTAAACTAAACCTGTTTATATTCACCAGGATGCTAAGCTCTCCTGAAGAACTGTATGCTCTCTCTGGGGAGTCAATAGAGAGATGAGGCTAAAGGCTGGTCACTGCAGGCTGACCACCTGGGTCTAAATCCTGGCTCTGCCCCAATGACTAGATGTATGACCTTGAGGAATGAATTCACTTACTTTGAATGTCACTTTTCTCATCTGTGAAGTGGGAATACGATTTGAGTTGTTGTGAGGATTCAGTTAGATAATCCGTGAGGGAACACTGTACAAGGTGCCTGGCATATGTTGAACACTCATTATATGAAACATTAAGTTGTCTTGACAGGACTCTGGAAAGTGAGAGGACTGGGGTCCCAGTGTAAAATAAATAGCAGGCATCACTTGACCCTCATTCACATCAACCTGATGAGGATGGACCCCAAGTCCATGATACAGAGCACTCCCCTCATTGCCAGGATGGTCCCAGCTGAGCCTCTTATATCCAAGAGCACTCACTCTGCCAGCATCACCCAGTCCTTCTGAGGAGAAATGAGTGAAAACAGAACTTGTTTGAAAGTTTTAAGTGCTGTGTCCATGTCATTCATATTTTAATCCATGCAGTATGTATTGTATCTTGTATCCTTAAAGTCTTCAGGGTGCAGAATATGGGCACTAAGATTATATATGTGAACTCAGGTGTGCACAGAGCTTTAAATTTGAGCTCCTGCTCATGCCAACAGAAAGAGAAGTAGCAGAGATACAGGTTGGCCATTGGAGTCAAAATTCTCTATTTAGGTTCTCCATATTTGCCCCAGGGTTACCCCCAAAACAATTACCTTATGAAGCAAACAGTACCTTTTTTTTTTTTTTTTAAGACTGATGCCTAACAAAAGAGGAAAATGAGAAACATAAAGGATGTTTGGGAATGTGAGGGGGAAGAAAAGGGGAAAGAAACATTGTAATTGCTAGTGGTATTTCAAACTGATTTTAGTTACCATTAAATTAAAATTACAGCTAGATGTGAACTGACACTTTCTTCCCCTTAAAGTGTTCTGGTGCACATGATAAATACTTAATTTAGGAGATTTAGAAATTCTTGATGACATGTCATTAGCAGGCATGTCCTCACAGCCAAGTGCTCACAGGTACCTACAAGAGTATGTATGCAGGCATCTCTATTGCATTTGGTGTTTTTTTTTTTCTTTTTTATTTTGTGCTTTTGTTTATTTGTTTTGTTTGTATAATCTCTCAAATCCAGCCACAGTCTGTTCTTTTTAACATCAATCTTGTTTCCCTTCCACCTCATCCCCAATTCTCTTTTTTGCACGATGAGGTCTCAGGGCGTATAGAGGGTGGGGTATGGCAGGGAAAAAAAACTACTAAATTATAACATTTTATGGATTGTCAAGGCTCTAATGACATTAGCCACCTAACCGCAAGGTAAAAACCTTTGTGATGTCATATAACAGGTTGCTATGGGCTTGACAAACCTTTGTGCAATAAGCAAGGGAAAGGGGCTGAAAAATGCCCACAACACACATCTCTCTGCCACCCCCATGGGTGTATCGCCACCCATGGATGTTCCCTTCTTGCTTATTAGCCCCTGAAGGGCATTTTTAATATAAAATATATATAAAGTCTTCCCAAATCAGAAAGGTCTCCAAGTCTCCAATTTAATTGGAATGGAAAATGCTAACTAATTGGCATCAAAATTTGATTTGTGAGAGAAACCTCCTTTTTGTTGGAAACACAACAGTGTGTCTGGGAACACAAGCCCAGTCCTTCAAAAATCATCCGTGAGCGCCGCCGAGGAATCAATTAAAGTTGATTTGGCATATCTGCTTTTGACAAATATAAAGAACTCTCTGATTAGGCAGAGAAGAAAAGAGGCTTTCTCTTTCTTGCGCTCTCTTCCTCTCTCTTTCCTCTGCCTCTTCCTCTCTTCTCCTCATTTCCCTTTAAAGGCAGTAGGTGTCAGAAGGGGGTGGGTAGTGATATGCAAAACACGGCCTCCATAACCAAAGTAGCCTGCAAAATTAGGTGTCAGCATGCAAAGCTTATTGATGTATGAATGCGGAAAATGAAAGGCGGCAGTAGACAGCCGGGGCTAAAGGTGAGACAGGCACAGCGAGAGCAGCTGTAGATCCACGTCAAGGTGTTGCTATATGAGCTCGGGTTTTTTCTGGAGGGCCACAGCCTAACAAGGTAAGCCTGGCCAGGAAATGATGGAACAATACAATCTAGGCACACACAGTGTGAATACCAAATAAATTGACGTGGTGTCTCACCCCCACCCCAACACACACATATAACCCCTCCTCCTCCTGCACTGCCACCCCCCCTTCAAAGTATGCCTGTGTATTCATTAATAAATTCATATTCTGAGTTTTCAATAAAAGAAGAAAATGCAGTGTAAACTGGAGTTACTTAGTGACACCCAGCTCATTGCTTTTTATTGTTGCTTGCAGCTACGAAGCCTTCACAGTGCACTAGTAGAATTTATTACTGTCTGTCTCTGTAGCAAGTTGGCGAAGTGCGCCTTTTGAAGAAAATTGACCCACACTTCATGAATATGATGAAAAATGCCAATAACACTACAAAGACGAAGCTCTTGACATTACTCTGCAAAGAGCTAAAAGACAGTAATGAAAGTATTGCAATTACAAATCATTACCTCCTCTCCAGCCAATCGCCACCTTCCCTCCTCTTTTTTTTCCTTTTTCTTTTTTTCTTTTTTTTGACCACTCTCAAGCTCTGCCGGCTGCCCCAGGTGCCGTTTTGCACAGCATTATGGGAAATGATGGAGGATGGGTGAAAGCTCTAACTGACTTCTGGAAGAAGGGAAAAGGAGATAAGAGGAAAAGAATGGAAGGGTCGGAGGGACCATGAGAAAAGTGCCCCTCCTATTGCACCTGGACAAAGAAGGTATAAATGGAAAGTTCTTAAAGCCGATGGTCAGAAGATCATGCCTTTCTTGCGTGGCCTCTTCCATCTGAATGTTGGACTAAGAGCACTCCACCTACTTTCTTACTAGAGCTGCTCCCTTCTGGTGGGTCCTTTTAGTCTAGCTTTTAGGAAGAGCACTCCTAATCTTTTATCTTTTATCATTTGTTAGACTCCAATTCAGACATTGCCAAGTGAAATACCAAGAACATATAGTGTGTTTTCAGCATTAGAAACTGGCCTATCTTCTTTTTTTTTTTTTTAACATTTTTTATTGATTTATAATCATTTTACAATGTTGTGTCAAATTCCAGTGTTCAGCACAATTTTTCAGTTATTCATGGACATATACACACTCATTGTCACATTTTTTTCTCTGTGAGTTATCATAACATTTTGTGTATATTTCCCTGTGCTATACAGTGTAGTCTATTCTACAATTTTGAAATCCCAGTCTATCCCTTCCCACCCTCCACCCTCCTGGTAACCACAAGTCTGTATTCTCTGTCTGTGAGTCTATTTCTGTCCTTTATTTACGCTTTGTTTTTGTTTGTTTGTTTTTGTTTTTGTTTTTTAGATTCCACATATGAGCGATCTCATATGGTATTTTTCTTTCTCTTTCTGGCTTACTTCACTTAGAATGACATTCTCCAGGAGCATCCATGTTGCTGCAAATGGCATTATGTTGTCGGTTTTTATGGCTGAGTAGTATTCCATTGTATAAATATACCACATCTTCCTTATCCAGTCACCTGTTGATGGACATTTAGGCTGTTTCCATGTTTTGGCTATTGTAAATAGTGCTGCTATGAACATTGGGGTGCAGGTGTCATCCTGAAGTAGATTTCCTTCTGGATACAAGCCCAGGAGTGGGATTCCTGGGTCATATGGTAAGTCTATTCCTAGTCTTTTGAGGAATCTCCACACTGTTTTCCATAGTGGCTGCACCAAACTGCATTCCCACCAGCAGTGTAGGAGGGTTCCCCTTTCTCCACAGCCTCTCCAGCATTTGTCATTTGTGGATTTTTGAATGACGGCCATTCTGACTGGTGTGAGGTGATACCTCATTGTAGTTTTGATTTGCATTTCTCTGATAATTAGTGATATTGAGCATTTTTTCATGTGCTTTTTGATCATTTGTATGTCTTCCTTGGAGAATTGCTTGTTTAGGTCTTCTGCCCATTTTTGGATTGGGTTGTTTATTTTTTTCTTATTGAGTCGTATGAGCTGCTTATATATTCTGGAGATCAAGCCTTTGTCTGTTTCACTTGCAAAAATTTTCTCCCATTCTGTAGGTTTTCTTCTTGTTTTACTTCTGGTTTCCTTTGCTGTGCAGAAGCTTGTAAGTTTCATTAGGTCCCATTTGTTTATTCTTGCTTTTATTTCTTCTAGGAGAAAATTTTTGAAATGTATGTCAGATAATGTTTTGCCTATGTTTTCCTCTAGGAGGTTTATTGTATCTTGTCTTATGTTTAAGTCTTTAATCCATTTTGAGTTGATTTTTGTATATGGTGTAAGGGAGTGTTCTAGCTTCATTGTTTTACATCCTGCTGTCCAGTTTTCCCAACACCATTTGCTGAAGAGACTGTCTTTATTCCAATGTATATTCTTGCCTCCTTTGTCAAAGATGAGTTGACCAAAAGTTTGTGGGTTCATTTCTGGGCTCTCTATTCTGTTCCATTGGTCTATATGTCTGTTTTGGTACCAATACCATGCTGTCTTGATGACTGTAGCTCTATAGTATTGTCTGAAGTCTGGGAGAGTTATTCCTCCAGCCTCTTTCTTTCTCTTCAGTAATGCTTTGGCAATTCTAGGTCTTTGATGGTTCCATGTGAATTTTATTATGATTTTTTCTAGTTCTGTGAAATATGTCCTGGGTAATTGGATAGGGATTGCATTAAATCTGTAGATTGCCTTGGGCAGTGTGACCATTTTAACAATATTGATTCTTCCAATCCAAGAGCATGGAATATCTTTCCATTTTTTAAAGTCTTCTTTAATTTCCTTCATCAATGATTTATAGTTTTCTGTGTATAATTCTTTCGCCTCCTTGGTTAGATTTATTCCCAGATATTTTATTGCTTTGGATGCTATTTTAAAGGGGATTGTTTCTTTACTTTCTTCTTCTGTTGATTTATCGTTAGTGTAAAGAAATGCAACTGATTTTTGAACGTTAATTTTGTAACCTGCTACCTTGCTGAATTCTTCAATCAGCTCTAGTAGCTTTTGTGTGGACCTTTTAGGGTTTTCTATATATAGTAACATGTCATCAGCATATAATGACACTTTTACCTCTTCTTTTCCAATTTGGATCCCTTTTATTTCTTTCTCTTGCCTGTCTGCTGTGGCTAGGACTTCCAGGACTATGTTGAATAGGAGTGGTGATAGTGGGCATCCTTGTCTTGTCCCAGATTTTAGTGGGAAGCTTTTGAGTTTTTCACCGTTGAGTACTATGCTGGCTGTAGGTTTGTCATATATAGCTTTTATTATGTTGAGATATGTTCCCTCTATACCCACTTTGGCGAGAGTTTTTATCATAAATGGGTGTTGAATTTTATCAAATGCTTTTTCTGCATTGATTGAGATGATCTTGTGGTTTTTGTCCTTTCTCTTGTTGACGTGATGTATTACACTGATTGATTTGCGTATGTTGAACCAGCCTTGTGTCCCTGGGATGAACCCCACTTGGTCATGATGTATAATCTTTTTTATGTGTTGTTGGATTCTATTTGCTAAAATTTTGGTGAGGATTTTGGCATCTATGTTCATCAGTGATATTGGCCTATAATTCTCTTTTTTTGTAGTGTCTTTGCCTGGTTTTGGTATCAGGGTGATGGTGGCTTCATAGAATGAGTTTGGGAGTATTCCCTCCTTTTCAATCGTCTGGAAGAGTTTGAGAAGGACTGGTATGAGTTCTTCTTTGTATGTTTGCTAGAATTCCCCGGTGAAGCCGTCCGGTCCTGGACTTTTATTTGTAGGGAGGTTTTTAATTGCTATTTCTATTTCCTTTCTAGTGATCGGATTGTTCAAGTGTTCAGATTCTTCTTGATTCAGTTTTGGTGGACAGTATGTTTCCAGAAACTTGTCTATCTCCTCTAGGTTATCCAGTTTGGTTCCATATAGTTTTTCATAATATTCTCGTATGATATTCTGTATTTCTATTTTGTTTGTTGTAATTTCTCCATTTTCCTTTCTTATTTTGCTAATTTGTGCTCTCTCTTTTTTCTTCTTTGTGAGTTTGGCCAGAGGTTTGTCAATTTTATTTACTTTTTCAAAAAACCAGCTTTTGGTTTGGTTGATTTTTTCTATGGTCTTGTTAATCTCTATTGTATTTAATTCCTCTCTGATCTTTATTATTTCCTTCCTTCTGCTGCTTTTAGGGGCTTTTTGTTCTTCTTTTTCTAATTCATTCAGGTGGTGGGTTAAATTGTTTATTTGAGATTGTTCTTCTTTTTTGAGGAAGGCCTGTATCGCTATAAACTTCCCTCTTAGCACTGCCTTTGCTGTGTCCCATAGATTTTGAGTGGTTGTGCTTTCATTATCATTTGTCTCAAGGTATTTTTTAATTTCAGCTTTGATTTCCTCATTGATCCATTGTTTTTTCAATAACATATTGTTTAATCTCCATGCTTTCCTTTTTTTCTCCTTTGTTTCTCTGTTGTTGATTTCCAGTTTCATGGCATTGTGGTCAGTAAAGATGCTTGAGATAATTTCTATCTTCTTAAAATTGTTGAGGTTTCTTTTGTGCCCAAGTACATGATCGATCCTGGAAAATGTTCCATGTGCACTTGAAAAGAATGTATATCCTATTTTTTGGGGGTGTAATGCTCTGAAAATATCCACCAAATCTAGTTTTTCTATTGTAGTATTTAATTTCTCTGTTGCCTTGTTTATTTTCTGTCTGGAATATCTGTCTAGTGATGTTAATACAGTGTTAAAATCTCCAACTATGATTGTATTCCCATCAATATCCCCCTTTATCTCTGTTAGTAATTCTTGTATGTACTTAGGTGCTCCTATATTGGGTGCATATATATTAACGAGTGTAATATCCTCATCTTGTATCACTCCTTTAATCATTATAAAATGTCCTTCTTTATCTTTCTTTATGGCCTTTGTTTTAAAGTCTATTTTGTCTGAAATCAGTACTGCAACACCTGCTTTTTTGGCTTTTCCATTTGCATGGAATATCCTTTTCCATCCTTTCACTCTCAATCTATATGTGTCCTTCTCCCTAAAGTGGGTCTCTTGTATGCAGCATATTGAAGGTTCTTGCTTTATTATCCAGTCTGCCACTCTGTGTCTTTTGACTGGAGCATTTAGTCCATTAGCATTTACAGTAATTAATGATAGATGTGTGTTTATTGCCATTTTGAACTTATCATTGCAGTTGAATTGGTATGTCCTCTTTGTTCCTTTCTTCTTCCTTTTGTGGTTTGGTAATTTTCCTTTGTATTATCATGGATTTTATTTAATTTTTGTGACTCCTTTGTAAATTTTTGGCTTGTGGTTACCCTTTTTTGTAAATCTATCAACCCATTACTATAACTGTTTTTATTAAACTGATAGTAACATGATCTCAAACCCATCCTACTGTTAAAAAAAATTAAAAAAGAAAGAAAAAAATATTCTATATTTCCCTGCCTCCCTCTCCCATCCTCAGTGATTTGTATGTCTTCTTTTATAATTTCATGTTTACTTTATTTGTAATTCATGAGTTATCACCTTTCCAAGAAACTGGCCTATCTTCTTATCCTAAAAGTGGTGCTGAAAAAGTCTAAATAAGGAGAGAGAGGAAGAGAGAGAGAGAGAGAGAGAGAAACTAACTTCAGACTATAACTTTAGACTTTAATGTGTTAGAAGGATGAAGGCCTTTGTCCTTAATGTTTTGACAGCTTTCTGACATGGGTCTTCTGCTGCATGTGCTTTTACTGCTGATCTGTAGAGTCTTGGTTTGCTTTGTTTTCAGTTTATGGGGGCTGTGTGGAGCGAGTATACGTGAACACATGCATTTCTTGACTCCTGTATGTCTTACCTAGAAAGACAGCAGAATTATCCTCTGCTTACGCTAAGACAGGAGGCTATTAAAATTTTTGAAATTTTATATGGAGTATATGGAGTCAGAAATAGAAGCAGGGGGAAATTGTAAAGGAAAGAAAGTGGCAGCTTCGGAAACCTGCTTGGGGAGAGGAGAAACAGAACAAAAGCAGAAACTGTGGCATGGTTACTTGACTTTGAGGTGGTTCTGCTGCCTCCAGGTACTCTCTCCTAGCTCCTGCTGAAAGGTTCATTTTGCTCTCTGATGCTGCTGGAAAGTAGATCTAATTGGAGATTCAGTTTGATTCCATAATAATCTATTAGAAGTGCAAATTCCTCTGGGAAGTATAGACTATAAATCATTAACACATTAGTATGAAATAGCTATATCACATTTACTTTCCTTCTAAAATCTAGCTAAACTTCTGATTTGTAATAGAACACAAAGTATTTTGCATCATGAAACACTGAAGTAGGGAGAGGGTGGAGACTAAGTCTAGGTGGATCTGGGCAATGTGGGGCTTAGACTATGCTGAAGGAATTAATTTTCGGGGAGAAGAGCAATAGGGGGCAGAAGATATATCTAGGATTGAAGGTGAAACTGGGGCTAAAATAATGTAGCCCATTTCAAACTGTTGTTTGAGATTAGGCCTTTGACAAGAAAATGGAGAGAAGGCATACTCTCCTCTTCCTGTTTGTCCTTTCTTTCATAGTAAATGTTCCTTTACCATTTTTGAGTACCCAGAATTTAGATTAATTGAACCATTGTTGTGAATTACCTTTCGTGAGCTAGCCTGGGGGTCTGGGGACCCAAGTCATCAAAAAATCATTGTTTATATGTCAAAATGCATTGTAGGATCCCCAAACCCAACTTATTAACTGCAACTCACACTTCCAGCATAGGATGGGTACCATGAGCTCTGGCGGTGGACTGGATATAGGTGCCTACTGGGTGGACATGCCTGCCAGATGCTCATGATATTGAGGAACAACCATGGCCATTTAACCCGTTCTCCTTCCTTCAGGCAAGAAAACACTTACATTCCAATAACTCTGAACTTTTATAGTTTATTTCATCTTTTCAAAAATCCCTTACATTTATTAACACATTTACTTACCTAATGATCTCATAGCTGAGAACATTCAGGTCCAACAGTCCCAGCCTGTGGACCAGGTTGTCAGCTAAGGACCTGTGGCAGAAATGATATTACCCAGAATACACACCATCACACCTCTCTACCATATCCATGACATCCATTACCAGTGGACTAAAATGATCATTTTTCACTAAGACTCAGAATCCTACCAGGGAACTCCTATTGATGGATCAAATTTGGCATGCCAGAGTAGATCTATTTGTCATCCATGGGCTTTACCAGTTCATTCAGTGTCAATATCCCTAGCAAAGTCTTCTCCTTAGGAATAGCGATTGGCCAGTGCCTCTCCTAAAGGGGAAACTAAACCTCTGAATGATCAAGATAATAACATAAGTATCCATTTCTCATTCATTCATTCCTTCATTCCACATAAATATAGTGAGTGCCTATTAATTGTCTGGAACTCTTCTGGGCCATGTAGTTACATCAGTGAAACTGTCTAAGGTTTAACTGTGAAGCAAGATCAAGTGGCTAAGCTGTCTAATACACAACTGGAAACTGGCCTGCCAAAGAGCAGAGCCGTCTGGGTGGAAGATAGAATTAGACGGAGCCATTCTTTTCTGCAGGGCAGCAGTGCAGTGGGAGGAGCCTACAGAAGTAAATATAAAATAACACTGGGGCTTCTGACTAGACCCGGGATTCGTACTGCATGGAAGCTTTGTTTTACATTTAAAAAAAATGAGATTTACAATAAATTACTTGCTAGAAAAGGACAGAAGTGACTAGGAGAGTAGCAGCCACTAAGAAACATAGCTGAGATGCATACATAAATGCAAATATGACATAAACTGTGTATCTACAAGTATCCATGTCGCTAAATTTGCCCAACCCTCAGAGGACTTTGCATATGCTCTTCTGTTTTCTGTGTGAGTCAAAACATGACTTTTCTCATAGAAAGAATGGTAGAATTGAGGCTGGAACTGGAAGCCAATTGGGCTCCTGGAGGGAGGGGACTATGTTTGTATTACTGGGTCTGGCATAGAGTCTGGCGTATAGTTGGTGCTCAGTTAATAATGGTTGAATCAAAATAGTCAGGATTTTCAGGAAATTTGGTAAATGGAATTGAATTTGATGTGATACCAGGGTATTTGCATGAAATTGCAAAGACAGACTAAGTACTGTAGACCCAGATACTCAGTAAGTATTAGTAGATACTCATAAATATGGATTTCTTTTCCCATTTTCTTTCATTTCTGTTGACCTGGTGTGTGAATTAGGCTAACACCATTTTAAGCTACTATAACAAATAACTCCCCAAATGTCAGTGCTTGAACACACTACACGTTTATTTCTCACTAACATTAAAAGTCGTATGTGGGTATTCCTGGTTGTCAGGAAGCTTTCCTTCACATGGGATTAGATTTATTCCATTTTATGGATTTGCTATTCCTTATGGCCCTGGTGTCCTCTATAACCAGCCAACAGACAAGGGATGGAAGTGTTTCAAAGACACAAAACTGAGCCTCTCACACTCCACTGGTAAGAATCCTTTCAGAACCCACCTAATGCAAGAGGGGCTGGGAAATATGTTCTCTGACTGGGCACCGACTTCCTAGTGAAAACGGTCCGTGGAAGTGGAGTGGGGATTTTTGGTAGACAGTTTACCATCTTGCACACAGAGGAGATGGTCAAGCCATGGCAGCTTCAGGTATAAGGTGGTTCAACAAGTCAAACTTTCCCTACCCACTGCTGCAGGTCAAATTTTATCATTAGTCATCCTTTTAGCTTATTCCCCTCACAATTCCTCACTCAAAATCCAAAAACATGAAGTGGCAATAACACATTCAGCTGGTTCACATTAAGGAAGGCAGTCCGAGAAGGCAGACCCCGTGGCTACATCATAGGATAAAATAAATAGTGAGAATCTGTCTAGGGTCATTCTCAACGTCCAGGCCCCAGGTGGAATGTAAGTCAAAAAGAGTCCTCAGGAAGCTGATGGAACGATTGACAAGAAGACACCCCCTCAGGCCTGCTAGGTAGATGCTTCCTGATATAATGATCAAAGGCTCCTAAGGAAACCCTCCCCATCGCATTTGTCCTGATGTAGCTCCACTCAGGGAATCCTCACAGCACTTCCCAGAGCCTGTTGGGTCTGCAGGCAGCAGCGTTCTCCAGTTTGCCTGCGTTGTTTGTCCCAGCCACCTTCCTCCTCTTCTGCGTATTTAGGGGCTGCCTTGGTAGGAAAAGGGTAAAAATCTGATGTGAGACGTGCAGTCAGTGGGCTTTGGTCTGAGAAGCTTCTACAGGTGGCAGAAACAATAACATCAAAGTAAAAGGCCATCGACATGGTTGTCATAAAGACTGGGGCTCATTTCGGCCTGAAACAGTCATCTCTGTCCTTCCTGATACTGCCTTTTGCCCGCGTAATCTGTGTTAGAATTGTCATTCAAAAGCTCTGGAGGCAGTCTCATTCCAGCTTGGGGGAGTTGTGACTAGGTTTACATCCTTCTTGAACTTGGATTTACTGTAAATATTCTGGTTGGTTTCCATCAAGGCTGGTAACCTTTTCGTGAGTGGGCAGAGTGGGTTCCCTTGCTTGTAAGGGTTGGGTCAGCTGTAGAGCTCAGGAGGGGGTCTGTTTCATTGTGCCACAGCACCGCGCTTCTTGGTGGAAATAAACACCCAGATTATTGAAAGAATGGAGAGATTGTTGGCAGTTCTAGGTCGAGGTAAGTCAGTAGTTACACCTTTTTTTCTATTTAGAATTACACTGGGGAGAGGCTGGCCTCAGGTGCTCAGGAAACTGGCTATACCTCCTTGTTGCTTGGCCACAGAAATTTGAATGGGTTTGTATACACGGCTCCTTATATTTCAGGCCACTTACTTGTTTTGTAAGTAATGCAGCTTCTCCCTCAAGTTTTGCATTTGCTCTAAACTAGATGACCATGATGCCTTGGCTAATGCCTTTTAATATCTAAGCCTTGTACATCTAGTGCTTGGTTAATAACAGGGAAAAAGCTCTGGTGACTCACCTTGACCTCAAGAGGGAAAAAACATCCTTTTAATAATCTGGGAGTTTATTTGGATCGAAGGCATACTGCACGTTACACAGTCTTCTTGTAGACTCGCATGGGTCACAAAGCGGCACCCTTGCTTTTTATTAAGTCAGCAAAGATATATAAGGGCCAGGCTTGCCGCTTCTCTGAGAGCCTTCAAATTCATCTTTAATATGTAACCTACTAGCAGAGCAGAAACCCTTACCAAGTTTAATGGGCTTTTCTCTGAGAACTTTTCTAAGTGTATAACCTTTGTTGCGATCAAAGGTACATTTTCTAAATGTCCTTAAAAAGGAATGCATGCCCATTTTTAAGGAGTCAATCCATAATCTCTCATGTCTCCTCACTATGAACTTTCTCTCTGACACTAAACTGGGAACGACTTGAGGGTAGGAACCAGTACATCGATCAGTGTTCCAAATAGAAGATTGTCTGAATGCATGAGTCAGACTTGTTGAATACATGAATGGATGAAGCCTTATTCCCTAGTGGATCTTAACTAGGGGTGGTTTGCACAAAACAGTCACCATAGAAAAGAGTTATTGGCCCAGAATTTCAGTAGTGATGAAATTGAGAAACTTGCCATATACATCCCACAATACAGCCTGTGTTCGAAATGTCTGGAAGATGGCCTTTGGTCTTTGGAAGAGTCATTCAGCAAATATTTATTGAACGTTGTTTTTCATGTTGAAATTCAACCGCAGCATCCTCCCAGAAAGCCCTCTGACATCTTTTTCCCTCTCCCACATCCCTTTTGCCTGTGCTGCCCTTTCCTTCTGCCATCATTTTCTAATAGTTACGGAGAAAAAAAATGAAAGTATACTGCAGGAGGGAATGTTTAGAGTCAAAAGCATGGCTCTTGCTAGCTACTAATTTAATTGTAGCCATGCTTTTTTTCATGGACCAGTCTGCAAGAAGACAGACATGTTTATGCTGCCAATGCTGCCCTCACACAGCTTGTGCAGCCCTTTGGAGATGGGCATTGAAGGTAGAGAAACACATTCACAGGATGTTTACTCGATTGACGCTCTCAGAAGCATTTGGGATGTTTAAACATATGCTTCCAGCATCTCTATCTTCACATGGCTGCTAAATTGTGGGAAAGCTGTAAATAGAAATAATGGACTCAGTTTATTTTTAATTAGAAGGCTGCTGCTTATAGCTGAAATCGTGACACTACCGAGCATGTCTTTCTCTCATTTGGAAGGGAAGAATGGAGAGCTCCTAGGGTTTTGAACTTGGGCCAGGTTCCCTGAGTCTTCTGGTCTCTGAGTCCCTGCAAATCCAAAGCCATGCAGTGGCATGTGGCCGTAGGATGCTTCTCTGCACTACTTCATAATATTTTTAGATGTAGCAAGTAATGCTATTATTTCTACAAAGTTAGAAAGTTAGTTTTGGGAGCCGTTCTATTTGTCTTTTTCTTCATATTTAACTGTTAACATCTATCCCTCAATTCAATAAAACTTGTAGAGTCATATTTAAATGGTTTTTTTTCAATGAAGTTTCTATTAATTTTTTAAGCACATGGGTGGAATAATGTTATTATGTTGCTCACTATCTCCCAAATAAACTTTATTCTGGGAATATAATATTTATTCATAGACAACATTTCTGGAGTCAAAAGTGTGGCTTTTTCTAGTTACTAATTTAATGATTTTTCCCAACTATAAGATAACATAGGTAGAGCTAGCCTGGTATTTATTTTAGGAAGCCCTGGATGTTGGGAACCTTCATTGTTGTCTCAACCTTACATATGGAAGTGGAGAAAATGCTCATCTAAGCAACACCCAACTTGGAATTCCCTGGTAGTGGACAGCAAGCAGCCCTATGAAGATCCAGCTCTAGGACCAGATGTTCCCCCAAACTCCGTGGTTTACGAAACACTACCTGCTTTGAAAGCGACATTTCTCTCTTCTTCCCTGATACATGAAATTTTCCCCTACTGGGCTAACAGTTCCTGTTCTGCAGCAGTATGCCAAGCTTAAATATGATGATCCATGGAAAGGAAACTTGCTGTAAAGTCTAAGAAGGGGGTTTGATGGTTTAAATGGATATTCTGGGAGGAAAATTGGTTTAGAGAAAAGGAGATATGAAGAGATATTTTAGAACTGTGCTGCCCAGTACGGTGGCTGCTCGCCACAGGCGGCTATTGCACCCTTGAAATGTGACTAATCTGAATTGAGATGTAATGTACGTATTAAATAAACACTAAATTTCTAAGACTTAGTATGAAAAAATGCAAACTATCTAGTAACATTTTATATTCAATACATATTGAAATCATTATATTTTGAATATATTGGGTTAGATAAAATATATCATTAAAATTAATTTTACTTATTTCTTTCTACTTTTGTGATGTGATGATTAGAAAACTTAAACTTACATTATGGCTCATGCTTGGGACTTGCATTGTATTTCTTTTGGATGGTGCTGTTTTAGAATGCTGTCCAGGAACAGTCTTGCCTGCCGGAGCACATTTCCACGGCCCAAAGGTGAAAGTTCTAAATTTTCCACAATTTGGCTTAACCCAAACTACTGTAGTTTCAAGTTCTATAAGCAGTAAATTCCAGTATCCCATTAAAGCCCCAGAATAGGAGTTCACTTTTGTGTAATCAGGCCTTTAAGGGGTCACTGAGTAGATGCCATTGTATCTCTGAAAACTCTGGAATTAAATGCGAAGTTCTGAGTGTGTGTGAATGCAATTGGGAAGTTTCTTGACTTTCTTCAGACTCTCCGAAGGATCCCTAACCAATACCTGCATTGTGTAATTACAGGGAACCACTGTTCCTATAGAATTGAATGGTGGCTGAACGATACAGAACTGAATTTGGGCAGCATGATGGTGTTGTCTTGACCCCAAACAGTTTAAGAACTCTCATCCACAGTAGGGAGTCTAAGTGTGGTCTTATCACTCTTTTGTTCTTTAGTCCCAGATGGCTTCCTGTTACCTTCCGAATAAAGCTCACATTTTCTAGGATGACGTTTAGTACATATCCATGTATGTTCCAACAACAAAAGTCTGTTCCATGTTCTCAGAATCTCATCTCCATTTAAAAGCCCTGGCTTTGCAGATGCTGTTCCCTCTTCTTGAAATTCCACCAAGCCTTTGTCCATCTAAATTCTACTTAACGTTAAACTAGGTTACCAGACAGGATGAAAAGAACATGTTTGCTTATTTCTTTCAGGAGTAATATATCAAACATGAAGAGACTTCCATAAATCAGTAATCAAAAGAAGTAAATACAATGGGAATATGAACAACAAATAATAAATTCAAGGAATAGCTAACTATAACCTGTAAACATGAAATGATGCTCCATTAGTAAGAGCATTTTATTTAAATCTGGTGTTTTGATGTGCTAACTACTGTCTAAAACCCTTTCCATAGGCTAATCATTTAATCTCAAAATTCATTCCCACTAATACTTAAATAAACACAAATAAAAATAATAACAAATGCTACTATTGGTGATGTAGGAGAAATGGGCACTCTCATATACAATCAGGGGGCTAAAATTGAGCAAATATTTTGAAAGCTCTTTTCTTTTGGTCTTATCTATTCAAAATTTTAAATGCATGCACCCTAGGACTTAGAAATCACACTTTTAGGAATCTGTCCTACTCAGATATTAGGAGGAATGTATTAAAGTGTAGGTGTAAGGTTTTATTGATAATGATCTAGATTGGTTAAATAAATTCTGGAATAATCCTGTAATATAGTCACTGAAAAGGAATCAAATTCACCAATATGGACTCATTTGTGAAAAGAAGTATAAACATTATTAATTGGGAAACATACATAGTGTAAGATATATAGCTTGATTTTACTTTTTAAAACAAAATATACATGTGCATGTGTAGTAATACTACTGCTGTGTTTATTGAGTCCTCACTGTGTGCCAGGGACTATTTATATTCATTTTCTCACTTAATTCTTAAAACAGACCTAGAATACATTCTTTTATTGACTCCACTTTAGATATTAGGAAAAAAATACAGAGGGAAGTTAAGTGACTAGCCTAAGGTCGCACAACTAGCCGGTGGTTGAGCTGTGACCTGAAGCCAGCCAGTTAGATTTCAGAGCTAGGTTTCTTAACCACTGTGCTGTTGGAAAGCGGGTGAATACACATTTACAGGAGAGCAAATTACAAGTGTTAAAGCCTCTGCACTGTACTGTTAACCCTTTGTAAACTGAGATTGGAAGCAGGGAGGAAGAGACTTACACCTTTTTTGTTTTATATACTTCGGTAGAAGAAGGAGGAATGAATGTCAGATTCAGGGTGATCTATTTTGTGCTTTTCTGTATTTTCAAATATTGTCTGCTTTCTATGTATTCAAATATTGTCAATCAAATATTGAATGCGTGATGCTTCTGTCATTGGGAGCATATCTCTAGGTGCTGTTTTGAAGTTTTAAGACTCTGTTCAGTCTCTAGGAAGCCTTTCCCAGTCTTCTCAGTAAGAATCAACAGTATTCTGGTCCTTTTTGAACTTTCCACATCATGTCTTGTATTATATTTGTCATGATTATATCTTTCTCCTGCCCTAGACAGGAAGGTCCTTGAAGGCAGGGATGGCACGTAGTAGGCATTCAGCTGGTGTTTGTCGAATGGATGATGAATGGGTGGATGGACCAAATGGAAAAGCATGAGAACCACTGAAGGATTTTCACTGCGAGCACCAGCTTCTTTTCTGTATTACTGGCTTAATGTTCTAACAGGTCGCTCTGCTGGCACCTCTCCGACTCACTGTGAGCTGTGTCTAGCTTGATGCCAGTAGGGCCAAAAATGACAAGTGCTATTTAATGTGATTTCCTTGGCACAACTTTGGGCTTAATAATAGGAAGAAATGTGGCAAATAAATTGTTAGGAAATTTATCAGCCTTGGGTGGAGATTATGAGAAATGGCCTAATCATAGCAGAAAAAAATGAAACTTAGGAGCAGCCTTAAAAGGTCAATTCTTCTACTTCAGCCTCCTATGAACATTAAACAATCCCCAATAGAATAAGAGAATGTATTGTAAGCTTTCAGCACAGGACCTGGCACTTAGTAGGTGTTCATAAAAAGTACCTGAGTGCATGCATTTCAAAGGAATACAGCTTCCATCAATTCTTATAGTAATCCTGGGAAGGAAAGGAAAAAGCTCATAGGAATCATTTATTATTTTATATGATTTGAAAATTTATTCAAGAGAACAGCTATAATCTATAAGAAAGAAAGAAAAGAAATGAAACTCACTTGATTATTGATCTGCTTCTATATTCTTTCTCTGTCTCTGCCCTTAAAGATAAGGGATTGATTAGTTAACTGGGAAAGCAATCACACTTCTGAATTATCAGTTTGATGCCACTGTAAACTTGGAGTGATTATTTCTTAAAAATAACTGTGCTGAGTTGAAAGTACAGGCTGTGACTACAGCCCTCAGCAACGGACTTAACTGGTGGTAGCCACAGGCAGAATCGGCCTCCTTGGTCTGCTGATCCTGGCTTAACCCTTTGAAGGCCCAGCTGATTTTTAGTAGATGTGCAGAAGGATGATATTTGCAGGGATTTTCCTTGCACGTATGCTTTCTGTGGGATCACTCAATTAATTATAATTGTCCTGCCCTAAAGAACATGGCCCCCGGCAGACTAGGGGGTGTGGCCCTCCAGGGGTTTTATTTCAAACCTTGTTTTACTGAGGGCAAGTCAATCCATGGACTGGCTTCCTCAATATTTAATCAGGCAGCAGGATCTCAGTGTCACAGGATCTCAGTCTTCGCTAGAGAGTTACTAAGTCTTTGTGGTCTCCTTCAAAGAGAAGAAAGCAGGCTGTGCTTGCAGGTCAAGAATAAGCAAGGGAGATGCTACCCGCCTCTCCCACTTTTTCCCACTTCAACAAGGGCCAGGATGGTTTGAACCATCCTTGCGACCTTGGGATGAATCCGACTTAATCATAGTGTGTGATCTTTTTTATGTGTTGTTGGATTCGGTTTGCTAATAGTTTGTTGAGAATTTTTTTACATCTGTATTCATCAAAGATATTGGCCTGTAATTTTCTTTTTGGTAGTGTGTTTGTCTGGTTTTGGTGTCAGGGTGATGGTGATGGGCCAGGGTTTTTTGAATGGGCTAATTACTCAAACCCAGGAGCAGGAACCCTGTTTGTAGCATCTGTTTTGGTGTAAGTTGTTTGTGGAGGAGGAGCACCAATGGACAAGATAAAGAAGGAGAAGGGGGATGGAGAGATGCAACAAGAGAGGTAGAGGAGGAGGTGGAGGAGGAGGAGGGGGAGAAATGGAGGGGGAGACAACTATATGATAACCACTTTAATCAGAACCATCCGTAGAGATTTTGAACTAGCCTTTGAGCAGGTATAGGGCTCAAGGCAAAAAGTGCATTGCCAACCCCTCTCCCCTAGCCCCCAAATCTCTACCATTTTATATAAGGAAAAGGATGCTGAATGTCAAGGAAGTCCATATAGGAGGCAGATCACCAAAGGATGGAATATGCATGTGAGTTAAGGATGGAGGAGACTTCCTTGGTGGTGGTGAGGAAAGGGTTTTCTGGATTGCTTGTTTATATGCATATAGCTCTTTGGTCATTTTTTATAACCTTATGGAGAGGCACTTTCTTTCTTTCCAAAGTCCCTCCAGGAGTCATTCAAACTGATGGTCTTTGTTGTGTCAGCCTTAGGAGGAGTTCTGGCTCTGGGCTTTTGTTGGAGACCATTCCTTGGTACTTGAGTTGTCCAGAAGAATTTCCTCAAAAATATAGAGACAAGGTTTATAGGGACCACCATATGTTTTTGAGCACCTACTACATTTTTGTACCCAATGTTAGATGCCATACAGAATACAAAAAAAAGTTCAGAATCCTTGGCCTCAACTGATTTACTGCCTAGCCATTAGCCAAGATTTTCCTGTAAGATAAATACTTTCAGTCATTTAATCATACAAGTTTTCAGGAGCCATTTGTGAAACACATAAATTGCCAGGTACTGGGCTAGGCAGTAAGTTTTAATAATAAATAAAACAGTTTTCTTTTCCCTGAAGAAGCTGGTGGAGAGAATAAATATTAAACGTGTTGCACGCACTGTGAGACCATCAAAATGCAGCAGACTGAGGGATCAGGATAGATTTTACAAAGTCATGGGGACCGGAGCACACCCTCAATAAATCCCCTTTGAGTGGTCCAGTCTCAAAGTGCATTTGTGCATTCATTTGGTAAATATTTGGAAAGTGGTACAGGCATTTCAGCTGGAATTTGACCCCTGGATAGGATTTTGATGACCCGAGAGGAAGGGGAACTTCAGAAGCGGGGCTACATGAGTAGATAGATGAGATCTTAGTCTGTTGGAGCTCCAGAGGATCCTTACTTATCGTTACTATCACTTTATAGGTGAAGAAACGGGCCAGCAAGAGGGAAAGGACTTGAATTCAGGGCTGAGAACCTGGAAAACAGCAACCTCTATCCAGGGCCTGAGAATTCCTTCCGCCTTTATTTCTTTATCTCAGGAGTGGAGCACTGTACTCTCTGAGCACAGAGGAAAGCTTGAGAGTCCCCAGACACAGAAGCCCTGGTACAGTCCATTCTGGACACTGTAAATGCTGGCAGCATGGAGTGTATCAAAGAGTAGGTGAAGATGAAGAGGGAACAGAAAAGGAAGAGCAGAGGAGGAAAGGAGGGAAGGGACAGAAGAAGGAAAGGAGGAACAGATAAGGGTACCATGGACCAGAACACTTTGCTCAGCTCATTAAGTGAATTGCCTCCTTTAATCATCATATCAAGCCTATGCACAAGGTAGATGTCGCCCCCTTTGTACACAAAGGCACTGAGAAGAGTTATATATCTAGCCCAAGCTCACACACGCAGCAATTGGTAGGACCAAAAATTGGACCCACATTTATCAAACTCCAGAGTTTGTGCTCTAACAGCTGCATTGACTGCAAAGAGGAGTGTATCCAGACAACCTTAGACTTTGACCCCTGTAGCGCTGTCCTCCCTGCCTGGTATTTTGAGGGGAAGTGAAAGTACCAAGTGTCATGATTTTTCACTTGAAACTTCACTTAATCTTCATCTGTCTCTAAAGATGTTATTTAAAAAAATTTTTTTTTACTGAAGTACAGTCAGTTACAATGTGTCAATTGTATATAGCACAATGTCCCAGTCATGCATATATATATACATATATTCATTTTCATATTCTTTTTCATTAAAGGTTATTATAAGATATTGAATATAGTTCCCTGTGCTATACAGAAGAAACTTTTTTTTAAATCTATTTTTATATAGCTGTTATTTTAAGTCCAGTTTTGCAGAACAGGAAACTGAGGCTGGGGCATTCAAGCAACTAGACCCAGGCCACCCAGCTTGTAAAGGACAGGACTGGAATTCAGACGAGGTCCTTTGACTCCAAATCCATGTTGCTGCCTTTACAGTGTGAGTTTATAAGCCACGGAAGGGAAGGATCCTTTGCAGGTAATTGAGGACCAACTGTAGCACATCTACCATTCCAGCTTGAGGGGGAGCCCAGAACCTAAAAATCTTACCAGCTGTTTTTTTTTTTTTTTCCCTTCCTGCCCTCAAGTTCTTCCCTTATATTTTATCTTGGAGGCAGGTTTTAGGAGCTGAATATGACCCATAATTCAAGAACATGATTCCCAGGCTCCACATGTCCTGCTAAAAACTCAGCTTCATAGAGATGTCTTAGCCGTGCAATCTGTCTGCATAATATCTTTACTTTGTAAAGAAAGATACTGGGAAAAAGATGACTTTCTAATGGCAAAGGACAGGACAGGCACCTCCGTTATCATATGATAACCATCTGCTTCAGGAGTTAGAGCTACTAATTGGTCTCTCACCTTCCGTATAAAAAATGTACCTCCAACTTGAGGTTATTGTACAGTTCACACATCAAAATCTACATTAAATGAACCTTCAAGCTGTGGCACAGACCACAACTTCTTTTTTTTTTTCCTGTCATGGAAATTGAAATGACTGCCCAGGAGGCATGGAGAAAGCTTCTGCGACAGATGGAGGGAGTTCTGAGGCCAGGGGTGTCTGTACTTTATATTTCTTAGGGCTAGTTTGAAGCACTCTCCAAGAGTTAGCCTGAAATGCTTAAGGATACTGGTCAGTAAGTTACTAAAAGTAGGTGGTCTGATAGCTTTAGGATTTCAGGATATAATGATCAGATAAAATCCTTGTCCTCATGAAACTTACACTTTTCTAGATTTTTGTCTATGTCAAGATGGATTCTGAGGTAAAGGTTGAACTTATAAATAGGCAGAGTAAATCTGTTCACATAGGATAATTTAAGAACAGTGCAAATTCTCCTCCTGACCACTCCCCTCCCCAAAAAGAAAAACAACTGTTCTGTGAACTTGTTACAGTCTCTGAAATACCACCATTAGAGATGCATTACTGTTCTGAATTTTGGATGTAGAAATAATCCCCTAGTAAAACTCATACATTCTTTCAACATGCATTTCTTCTTTTTCTTCCCAGCACAGACTTCTGAGAGCAAAGCTCTGGGCGGGTGGGAGGAACAACTTAGGCAGGTAATGGTAGTAAAAATGAAATGGTTCACAGTTCTGTTGAGGTTAGACTTTCACGCAGGATTGCTGTAGAGCATCTTCTTTAGATGTTGTGGTAGTGTTGTAGGGGCACGTCTTCACCTAGGAAACTCCACAGGCCAGAAGGAGAGTGACTGACATATGTGAAGAAGACGCCAGTTTGTTTCTGCAGTCAGGAGGGTCCACAACCCTTTCATCCTCCCTTGCCCCCTGAAACTCTGTAGGATTAACTGCAGACTCACAGTTGCCGTGGCCCGCTGATTACCCTGGTAAAAGTATGTTTTTGTTTCCCCAGAGCCACCAGCCTAGTGGAAACCCATTGGCTACCTGGTTCTTCAATTTTCTGTGGTTGAACCAACAAGGAAGATGATAATGTCAGGAAAAAAGAGATTAAAAAGTTCTTCCAAGCCACGACTAAGGTAATGAGTGAAAAAGCTTGACTTACCCCAGGGTTCTTGGCTTCTATTTTTTCAAATGACTTGAAGGCAATGGCCTAATTCATGGGGCTTTCATTCTGCTCTCCTTCCTAGTTGAAGTGTCCTCCATCATCTCTTCTAACCATTTAAATCCCCCAGTGCCTTAACACGAACAAAACTCGTGTTCCCCATAAAGTGCTTCCTTTCCATTCTTGTCTACATAGTCCACTCTTCTGACATTTCATTGCTCTTATCATCTCCTTGGACTGTAATCCAAGTTTTATTTTATTTTTACTGCTCTGCAGTATTATGTATCAAGTTCACAGGCGTTCTTTGTATCTAACTAAACTATAAACTCCTTAAGGAGTGGGGCGGTGTCTTATATATTTCCAGTGCTTAATGAATTACATGGCACTGAAGCACTGTTTGAATTTAATTGAATTGACCCATTTATCTCCAATTCAGCTGTAATGCTAGGTTGCCAGCCTTGAGTTGGAATGAACAATGCCAAGAGAAAAATATTAAAGTTGATCAAGTCCTCAGTAGAACAGCTCCACTAGAGACCATAAATTCCCTGTGAAGATCAGATGGAGAACATGCTTTGAATACATAACCCTGGATCCCTGTGAGACAGTGGGTGAAAAAAGGTGAAGGGTGATTTAGGGAAAGGAAGAGAAAATTAAAGAAGATTAGGGAACCTGGAGACTGTATTTTGAGATATAACCAAGAGGACAGTCAATCATCATGTGTTTCCAGGACAAGTGTTTTATAGTGAATGGCGGTTTTAGAGGGAAAACACTGGGGCAGAGAAGAGGCTGTTCAGCTGATGACATATGAGCTCCTGGAAATAACTGGGAGAGAAGAACCGTTCTGGAGCTGGAGACACACAGTTATGGAAATGAGAAAAAAAAAAAAAAGGATTGGAGACCCCTGGCGTAGAGACTAGAAAAGATAGGGCACACTTTGGGTAAAAGACTGTACAGAGCCAGCCAAGGAGTTGTTGCACAGTTCCCCATGGGGCTCACTTCTTTCTCCATTGAGGAAGGAGGGGCCTTTCCAACAGGTGGGGGGACTCAAGGGTGAATTTGAGGGAGGTGACACTGTTGAGAGTTTATTTCATCCAGGGGCTAATTACCAGCTGCCCTAACCCATGTTAAGGCTGCAGCCCATCCCTCCCTGTAGGGAGATCAGCCTTTGGTTAAAGACAAGATTGGGCTCTGGAGAAAAAAGGGCATGTGGAGAGCAAATCTTTACCCCTCCCTTCCCCAGATGATTCCATAAACATTCAAGATTTTGGTACTTTACCAGGGTGTGTCAAATAGATGACTTCTGTTTGGTTGTATTTACCTGTCCCTGAAGTTTGCTCATTTCTGAGGATGAGATTTATTGTTGCTGCTGGAGGGAAAATGGTCTGAACCTGGGAAAGATTCAGAAGCCCATGGCAATGCTTTCATTCTCTTTCTGAGACTGATCCCTATCCACACCTTTAGGCAGGGCACTGCTTTCCCATCTCCAAGATGGGATAATAACTGCTCGGACAGAGACAACATGGGAATAAATCCATCTGCCAGGCCTCTCCCTTTGAAGTCAACAACGGTGTGTTATCACTACTATAACCACTCTACCACTCTCTCTTTGAAGACACAGGCGTAAACCTGGAGGCATCTCGAATACATTTAATTGAGTCCACTTTTCTCCCAGCAGAATTAGAAGAGGGATGGCTGAAATGTTTGTGTGGGAAGGGGCAGCCGGGAGGGTGGAGGAGGCATGAAATGGGTAAGGAAAGATCTTCACAGTCCCAGTAATTATCGTCAGCCCAGTAATACTTACGTTAATCAGGACTCCTACTTGGTTTTTTCTTTGTTTGTTTGTGGGTTTATATATATATATAAAAAGCTGTCTGTAAACATCAGTGAAAATTTTGGGTGGCCTCTAGGGCTGGAAGCTGATTTCAGAGGCACAATTTACAGGTGGGGAAAAGGAGACCTGAAGAACTATTGTCAGGAGCCAAATGAGGAGCAGAAAGTTGGAGAAATTTACCGTACAAGGCAGGGGTGTAGCCCGCATATCCTAGGCTGGTGGCAAAACGGTAATTCCAGAGAGAATTCCGACTTTCAGAAGCATGTCTTTATTATTCAGGATTCAACCTCAGCAAAAAAATCAACCTCAAAAAAAAAAATCAACCTGTGGGTGATTTTTCCCTCTTTCTTTTCTTTTTCTTTTTTTCCTTTTTTAATCTTTTTACTCTTTCTGGGCTGATTCTGTTAATTTCCCCCAGTGGCACGTGCGGCCCTGCACTGACGCTGCCATTGACGATCTCCTTATTCATCCCGTAGCAGAGAGGCCATTTGGATGAATATATGTTCCCCATTTTCTCTGCATTATAAATTCAGTGTTGTGGGAACAGGAGCAAAATGTAATGGCAAGGCCTCCACAGAGAAATGTCCCTATTTGAGAAGAGGAGCTTTATAGGGGGGAACAATTGACAGCCTCTCAGTACAGTGGGCACATTTTCCTGTACAACTGCATCACCACTAATGATAAATGAGGAATGTTTGATAGCTGGCTCTGTTGTCTGACAGCTACAGTTTTGGCCAGAGGGCCGTGGCAGGCTTTAGACTTCTGTTCAAAATGAGTTAAACATATTAGGCATTATGAAGGCACAGAAGCCTCAAGAATGAATGCTGAAATGAGTGATCCGGGTAGGCTCCTGGGTACACAACTTGCAAAGCAGATGTCATTCTAATAATGTGTGATATAGAACATGCCTGGCCTAAACCCTGCTGGATGAAATATGAAGCCCCGTTGGTGATATTTAATACCATTTTATGAGGTGCCATCTTATAAAGACAATGCCCGCCGTATGTGGAATGCTTAAGGTATTTTGCCAAAGGCACAGGGAGATATCTGGAGTAAGTAGAATTTTTATTATTTTATAAGCCTTTACTTTGTAATATTTCTGTTTCCACATTATTGTGGGGGCTTGCTGCCCTAACCCTTTGTCTAGCGAACTTGATGAGTGGCTTTCCTGTAGATTGACGGATAGCCCTCACTGTTTCTGGAAGAAAAGGCTAGCTCCTACCTAAATGCATTCTTCAGAAAGCCCTCAAAGCGGAAATACAGCTTTGCTACAAGCATTCTTTGAGCAGGGACTTTGAGGCCAGCATACAAAAATATTGCCATTTTTCAAGTGGACTATTTCGAGCGTAATAGAGGATTTGTGCGGACCGCGGCTACCAGAGCACGTTTTCTCCTTCCTCTACTGTTTCTGATGCTGGGGACCCACCACAGCTTCTAATTTGGGGGTCCCTTTCAGGACATCCTAAGGTCAACGAGGCTCCTCGAATCTTAACCACAGCCTCCATATGCTGCCCCTGAAGTTCTACAAAATCTAAGCTTGTGAACAGCGATGGCCCAGGTCTGGAAGTGATTCCCAGGAGAGGGGTGGGGTATATGGTGCAGAAAGAGTAAAGTCATTGTTGAAAACAATGAAGTGATAATAAGAGTACCCAATTTAAAACGTAGCACATTTTGTACTTGTTTTCTGAGTGCATTCACATTTACTACTCACATACCCCATAAGACATTGCAGGGGTTAAGAACCATATAATTGAGCAGACTCGGGATGCTCAAGAAAGGCACCACACATTACATTTCTGGAGCAGTGTCTGTTCTCCTCATCCCGATGTTCTGGGCAGTGACCTTTCTTGAAGGATCTGTCAGGGGAAGGGCCCCATATTAATTATTAAATATGGGTGCAATGGATGAAGAGAGGTAGAGTTTTGTTATTTATTTTTATGAAGGAATGTTTTCATTTTTTGAGAACTTGGAGAAATAGAAGATGGACCAATGAAACAACTTCCTAGCACATCTGCAAAGTTAACATAACCAAGGTCAATTGCTTCAGAATTCAGGACTAGCTCTTTGGACAGACCCCTGCCTAACAGCCTGTAGAATTAAGCAGTGCCCTCTGTCAACAGTAAATGGTCCGCAGGATGCCAGCTGCCTGCTGTATGTGTGTGGCTGGGAGGGCCACTCTTTCGTATACTGTTGCCTTTCTGCTACCATCAGTGGAACCATATGCTAACACGTAGTCTAGTGTGTTTGTTTTCCAGTGGGTTTATACAGATTGTTCCTGTTACTGTTATTGTGTGATTTAATTAAATATTTAGTAATTGATGAAATATGACTGCAAAAAGAAGGGAGTTGTTCCTCTGTTACTGAAATGCACGCTTTGGGACCACTTGATGAAAGCAAGACTCTAAAAAAAAAAAATGTGCTGTTGAATTAGGCATGTGTAAGACATCTGCAAAGGATTGGGGGAAGATCATAAAAATTAAGAGCACTTTACATTCACATTGCTTTGCAAGTGTTTTAGTTCTCACCCCACTTTTTAAAGAAACTGAAATTTGAAATTGTAGCTGATGGAGGCTACGGGTGTGGTCTATGCAAGAAAGATGACTTGAACTCCAAACAGCTGATTCAAAGACAAAGCTTAGGTCCAGATCCATGGATTGGCAAATAATCTACTTTTATAAGTTTTAGGCTAAAATAAATGCTTAGACTCTGTATAGATGATTTTTTTGCAGTTTCACGCTTTAACAGACTTTTTCCGTTCATCAGCCAACTATAGGTCCTCGTTGCAGAGGCTCTGAATCTATTTATGTTCAAACTGTTGACGGAATGCCAAGCATGATGGTTACTTTCTTTGATGAGCTGGATTTTTACTCCTATTTTTCAGGAAATGAAGGATGTTGGAAAAGTTTGGTATTCGAAATAGAAGAACAATGTTATAGAGCAGGGACAAGAGCACAGGGTTCTGAACCTGATGCCCCAGCTCTTCTGCTTAGTACAAATAACCTTGAGGAGGTGCATCACTTAACCTTCCTGGACCTACTTCCTCATCTGTCAGATGAAGGTAATGATGTCCTTTCCTATCTACCTCGCACCACTGCTCTGACCAGCAGATGATAGAATGTGGAAACCTGAGCGTCGTCTGTGAATGTGAGTTACCCTGCTGCTGCTACTGCTCCTCCTACTACCACCATTTCTACTGCTACCACTAATACCGTGCACCAATTGTTGCTGCTCAGGGGCTAACACGACTCGGGAGAGACGGCGCTGGCTCCTCTCAATTCCACATGGTCTTTTCTGGAAGGACAGCTTTGTTTTGGAGAAAGGGGGAGTGGGCGACTGCGGTTTGGAAGACCGGCTTCTAGTCTTTTTCTTGCCGCCCACCCCCACGTGGGACTCTGGAGAAGGCATCTCAGTTCTGACATGTGTGAAATGAGGGGGGATGTTACTAACCAGCAGTTTTTAGGCTGCTTTTCTTCAGGGCCTAGGTATCTGCGTCCCATCCGGTATGACTTTATATAGTGTTTCTATGTAAAATTTTGTTTAAAAGGTGAAAAAAGTTATTATTAAGAAGGGTTTACAAATCCACTGGATTAGAGGTTTCTTAATGTCTCTTTTAGCTACAGAATTTTTCAATTGGTCGTTCTGTTAATAATTACGATCCCCATACCCTGACTCTCAAGACTGCCATGGTTGCTTAATTTCCAACTTGATCACCAGAGCCAAGGAGAACAAATTGTCCAAGCAATTAAGTCTCTTGCATATGTGTAAGTGCCAGCTTTCAGCATGCGGTCTGGCCCTTCCCTTTGTGGACAATGGCAGGCTCAAGGTCCATATGACAATGTTTTCTATGCCAGGCCTCAGGTATATCCTTTAAATGAGACCTGAGATGCCTCACACTTCTCCAGGAAAGGAAAGGAGGTTGACAGATTGGTGATTGCCCATCATTTTTAACTAAGGTGTTTTGAAGGCCTTTGTGCCTCTCTCAAATATATAGGTATTAAAGAAGAATGCATGACTGCTACAAAACCCTTATTTAAGTCTCTTTGCATAAAATCCTGATTGATCGCTCTCTTGCTGTCTATGTCAAATCAGTTGGGGAGAAACTCATATGCCAAGGAATATGAGAAGGAATAGGGAAGGAGTAGAGAAGTTGTGATTGGATGTTGTCATAGGGTTTAGCCTCTGCCCCAGAGAAAGTAGTAAATGGAATCAGATTATTTCTCTTTTTGCATCCCTTTGCTGGAAAGTTCTGAGGTTGTTCCTCCAAAGCATGCATTATAGGCTATGGTCAAAGCCCTTCCTTTGCTACCCCACTTCCAGGTGAGCCACCCCACTTCAGCTTTGGGTTCAAATTGCTCTGTCTGTTGAAGATTCTCTCACCCAGAGTGGGTAATAACTTGACTGCTTAGCATAGGGAATTAGGGGAGACTGAAACTCCTTGACTGAGCTCTTTCTCTTGAGTCCTGTAATTTCCAACTCATTGTGATCAAAAGACTCAGATAACTACTGAGGCCAGAGAAGAGAAGTATCCCTCATTTTCACAGGCTTCTGAAGCAATGTTCTTCAGCTGTGATCCTGACAAGATCTTCATTTGTGTTCTGTGAAAGTTCATCAAGGATATAGGAGTCCCTCCACTCTGATGTGCACTTGTAGTGAAGAAGGAAGCTCTGGTCTGTTGCTGGCCAAGCAGTTTGATCTGTGCCCAGTATAAATGCCTCATTTTCCCATAGTAGGGGACAAATGTTTACCAGCAGGGTCAGATACCCGAATGATTCAGGTAAACAGTATTTTGGTTGTTGAAGAGTTATGACGGGTACTATATACATGGTTATTTATTTTCAATGCTTTACGGTTCACTACTTAAGTTTTGGAATTATTAATTTGTGGAACATAATTGTATGAGATACATACTATTGTCAATTCTTAGGAGTTATAGATATCCATCCAGGAACATATAAATAAGGACAAAAGGAATTCCTCCTGAGGGTTAAGCTGTAAAGTCAACATCCACTGGTCAGAGCATGGGTAAGTGAAATCTCCTTACAGTGATGGAATGACTTTCATGTTCAGAAATACCTGCCTGTATGCTGAGCCCCTATAGTGGCAAATCTGCACAAATAATATGTTTATCAGAGGAGGAGCTAGTCAGATATAAAGGTAGAAAAAGTGGAGGGTCCTAGCAATAAACTGTAGCTCATCCAAGTACCATCCAGGGGAGAGGGAGCCTCTGTCTGGTAAGGCCGTGCTGTGGTCAAGATGGATATGTCAGGCCACACCATCTACAAGCCAACTGCACAACAGATTCTATTTCTGATTTGTACAAACTTCTGATGAGAGTCCACCTTACCACGAGGCTCACCATCAGCTGACCCCAGTACTGCGAAGAAAGCACTTAACACTAAAACTAAACCAAGGTTACTTTGATTATGTCTTGGTTCAAAAACTCCTTAATCACAGGGTATCTTAGTGCACCATTTTGAATACCACTGGCCTGTAAGTAGGTCAAATTGACTTCCTGGTTAGTAGCGAATTCTGAGTTATAGAAAAAAAGGATAAACTGTGATAATGACTAGATTTCAGCTGATGAGGAGAGTCAAGGGAAGAACGTCATTGCAAGAGCTACAAGCCTAATTTCGACCGTGTCACCATGATATTCTCTCTATTTAGGTTTTGAATACTGAAATTTTTCTTCAGGGGAAGAAACTCAAAGGACAAAAGGTAATTCCAGCTTCTCTACCTCTGCCTTAGCCAGCATCAGGGTGAGAAATTAAACAACAACAAAAATTTAATCCAGTTCTCTCACATTTAATGAGTTACCACCATGGCCAGACATTGAGTTACTTAAGTGGTGAGACTTAACTGACTGACATCATTTCTGCTTTCAAGTTGCTTTCAGCTTCGTGGATGGGAAGGGAAAGTTCCTCTTTGAATATCAGAACTTTTTGGCAACTCTTCCTTGTATAATAGTTACTAATGGACCCCATGTTTCCACGGGCTTTTCATGCCTTAGGTAATTTCAGACTCAACCTTACACCTGACTCTAGAAAAATACCTGCTTGATCATTCTAGTCCTGACAACACTTCTGGAACTTAGGTGCTTGCCTTACTGAGGACAGCATGTCTGTTCCAGGTAACCTACTTAGCTCATTAGGGTTAGGGTGACGGTGGGAAATGCTCTGCTTTGGAGAACCTGAAGTTGCTGTGCCCAGCTACCTGTATCACTCAGTGGACTTGTGTGTCCAAATTACTGTTCGTACTCACATGAAGTCGGAGCACTGTTTGTCCCTGCATGCCTCAGTGGCATCAGTGGATGTCTAATTCTTGATAATTTTTTTAAGAAATGGAATTTTGAAAGTAGGGTCAAGCCAATAGGGCAACTCAAACCTCTATCCAGAGGGTCTCCTCCTACCTTTGAGGGACAAGTGCAATATACAGAAAGAAACTTCTCTGTTCACTGAAATATCCTCATGCCCATGGTTTGTAGCCAGTGACTTTAGTCACTCAGTTAGTTACTCATTTATTTATTTACTTGAGTACCTTCACCTATAATTCCAACTGATGCCACATCTGGATAACTTGAGCTGTCTTAGATGTGCCCTGCAAATACAATTAATTTAAATTGATACATTTCGTACACTCATGCCATATACCTATGTAAGAGAAGAGTATTTCTCTAGATTTCAAAAATGATTGAGAATGCCAGTTTTAGACTATAGTGAAAGTAGCTGATACATATTGAAATGAGGCATCCGATGCATGAAGTCCTTATAAGACCAGTTAGCCTAAAATAAGTAAGTTCTAGTACTTATGTACAGCATGGTGACTATTGTTAATAATACTGTATTGCATATTAGAAAGTTGCTAATTTAAAAGTTCTCATCACAAGAAAAAATTTTGTAACTGTGTTGTGACAGAAGTTAACTAGACTTATTGTGGTTATCATTTTGCAATGTATACAAATATCAAATCATCATGTTGTACAACCAAAACTGATATATGTCATTTGTGCCTCAATAATAAAAAAAAAAAAGGCCAGTTAGCTTTGTGCAGAGTAAATCTCTGTAATCCAGTAAATTATAAAACTCCTAACCTCAGCTGAACCCCTTTTATTCCTTTCTGTGATGGAGTTGAGAGTGTGTGTGTGTGTGTGTGTGTGTGTGTGTGTTATGTGCATGTGTTTTGGTGGAGTGAGTGGAGAGTAGAAGTGAAAAACATTATTAATAGTACAGATCCTCCCCATGGCTGGTAATGGTGAGTCAGAAGCATGGTCATTATATACAAGCAGATGAATTTTGATCTCTTTAATCTTTCATGAAATTAAATTACTTCTCTTCCTTTAGGTTCTTCCCTTGAGCAGAATTTTAGGGAGACTGGGTGATAGTGAAGGTTAGGGGAACATTATATTACTATCTCCTTAGAATATGAAATAAATATAAAAACGATATAATAATCTGCACAAGTATGCCTAGGTATGAATCATTAGATTGTCTCATTCACCCCTTCAACACCTGCTTATTGAGTGCGAGACACTATTGAGGAGCCACCATGACAACTGGGACACGAAGATGAATTTGTCAGTCTCTTCTCACAGTGTGAACCTTACTTCTCTGAAACAATGAAACAAGTCTCCCAGCACAGAACTCATCATGCAGGTGAGGTTCAGTGTATGTTGACAGAAGTCGTTGTTTCCCAAAGTGTGCTCTGTGGAACACTTGCCTGAAAGTGCTCTGGGGGAAAAATAATGAAAAAGAGATTCCTGGTCAAAATGTGTGGAAAATAGTAGCTATTAATCTTTCTCTCTTGAGGATTCACAAAGCACATAGCTATATATTTAAGGCTCTGAGAATTTTGTTTAATCCAGCATTTCCAAACCTCATTTAATTGGGGTGCCTTTTTTAAAAGTAAACTTAATAACCCCCATGGAACACATGTTAGGGAATACCGGGCCAAGCGAAAGTGAAAATCAATGTCGGAAAGAATTCTAATAGTTTAAACAAGCCGTGGAAGCCTTCAGTTCCTCCCCTGACCGTGTGACTGAGGCCCCATCCCTCAGAGGCCTCATTATTGTGTCTTCTTAACTTAGTGCAGAAGAGAAATTTTGACTCAATAACATTTGTAATATTGGAATATATATGTACGCACGTATATAAAACACACATATGTACCCATACCTACATAGGTATGTGCATTTATATAGTTAATAAATCTAAACATCACTAGACAAAAGCATACCCGTGTTAAAAATGACCGACTCTTTCCCCTTATTGTAGTTCTTTTGGAATCACGCTTCACGCAAATTCTAGGTATATTTCCATCTCAAGTCACCGGGACAATTTTTGTATTACTAATCACATGAGTAGAATTTAATGGGAATGGCTCAAATCAAACTTACCCTCACACTACCTTTGATTGTCAGTTTCCATTTCCTGAATGGCATTGATGGGGGTTCTGCTTGAAATCTTTCTGAAATCTTTGAAGAATCCTTCTGCATTTAAGAAATATAAATCAAGGTTAATTGAAGAAAAATGAGACAAAATGTGTTTTTATGTTGCTCTGATAAATCTGTGGCTGGGCAGTAATTGCAAAACAATACATAGGTGAGAAATAGAAGCTGACAACTCAAAGTAGCAAATGCTGGTTGTGTGGAATTACATTATGGCACAGGATAACTCAGCTCCCTGCCTAGCGCATGCTTCCTTGGGAAAAGCTCAGAAACCAGGTGCATATTTCTATGTCTATTATTTCAGTTACACAGGTGGTTCATTGAACGGGACTTTTATTTTTGGCTCCCAAAGTTGACTTCATTCCCTGAGCAGTGTGACTTGAGTTTCTCTCAAGCACAGCCCTGTTTCAGGCTCCATGAGATTTTTCCTTTCTTCCCCCCTTTCCTTCTGGATATTGTTGCCACTGTCAAATGGGAAATACATAGAAATAGGAGATTAAAAATGTAAATTTTATAAACAGAAATCAAAGGTCCTAAATCCTTAGCAAAGAAAAGCCAACATAAGTAAGAACATTAAAAAACATACATAAATAGTGCTTCCAGGCTGAATATGTTAAATAATTCAACAGTTAAGTCATAAGCGTTCTTAAACTTAAGTATAAAAATGCCCTTGACAATATTTCACAGCCGTGCATTTCTTTAAAATATTTAGCATTCTCATTAAAGGGAATGACTTTAGTTTATATATTAGTTACACTCCTGCTTGTTAATATGAAGG